>NC_044366.1:8120031-8425031 GCF_007364275.1 Archocentrus centrarchus
TGTCTGTTATTATATGAAACAGTAATGAGAAGAGAGACTGTAAATGTACATTTGTGTTATTACTAGACCATCAAAAATACATTTAGTGCAAAGATATTTTAGAAATGGAAAACCACCACAGATGTGTAGAGGATTATTTAAACCATATATTTGATTAATTACTTTAATTACTTGTAATAAAACACAAATTAAAATTTATAAAACGAAACCATTAGTGCTCTGATATTTAACTGCATGATTTAAAGACAATAAGTGGCCTTACTAAATAATAAAAAAGTCACTTTGTTTTTAAAATAACACAAATTCTTGTCCGAATTTTGGTCAGTTTGAAACCATACATGAGAGGATTCATAACAGGAGGTATGACAAAAAACTCTATTGACAGAAAGTTTTGGAGGGTTTGAGGTAACACTTTTGAACCAAGTCGCATATTTATAACATCCAAGAGTATAGTCACAACAAAAGTAAATAATGAGACTAGATGTGGGACACATGTTTGCATGAATTTTGTTCTGTTTTCTATAGAATTGACACGTTTTAATGATATACATATAGGACCAAATTATAAAAGCACCATGGAGGAAATAAATAATTATTGTAATGTTTGCAAATATGCTATTGATTGCAGTTTGTTCTGGAAAACAAGCAAGTTGCACAATACTCCAGTTCACACAGAAGAGTCTGGAAATATATGGGCTGCATAACATCAATCTAGATGTCAGAAAATTATTTATCACCATAATGCAGAAAGTTGTTAACCAAGAAAAAAAGGCTAACCTAATGACTCTTTGCTTTGACATGATAGAGTGGTACTTCAGTGGTTGACATATCGCCACATACCTGTCATATGCCATGACTGCAAGAATTGAGAGTTCACCACAGACAAAAGTATAAACCACCTGACTCTGAATAAGGCAACCATAATATGAGATAGCACGAACATCAGAGAGGAGATCCCAGAGAAATCTGGGGTAGAAACCTATTGTCCCATAAAGTCCATTCATGCAGAAAACACAGAGCAGAATATACATAGGTTCATGGAGGTTGCTGTCCAAGATGATGGTCACAATTAGAGAAATGTTCACCAGGCAAATGATGCAGTAACACAGTAAACTGAGAAAGAACAGAATAAACCTGTAGTTCACTGTTTCACTGAAACCTGAAAGAAAAAACATTGTTATAACAGATACGTTTTTCATAATGGTCGAGAGACTTAAGTGTAGTCTGTCTGTGTCTGGTCTCCTTCTCCTCTCTTCTCTATCTTGTTTAGACTGCAGCAACATATGAGCTGGGATTTCAAACCAGCCAATCAATGATCTGGAATGAAGATTGGTTTGAAAAATCACATGGGATTATATATTGCATGTACTCAACATTACTGAAAAAAATTGAGTAAGTAATAAATAAGTAGCAAAATAAGAAGTAAACAGTTGCCTCTAATGCACCTCTTACCTGCTCTTATTTGCCATGAATGACTGGAATCACCACAGTAACACTGCATTTGTGCATGTTTGATAACCTCTGATCAAACGCACTTTGAATTACTGTAAATACGTGACTGTTTGCGCCATCAGAAAAATTCAAATGGTTTCTGAAAGCTGAAAAATATGGTAGTTGTTGCTGAAAGTCTGTGAATGGTGGCACTTTTGACATTAATGGTCCAGTGGGGTCATGGCAAATAAAGGTTTAATGTTGGCTCTCTGTAGCCCTCCAAGTCCCTGGTCTGCTGAATTTCCCCTCTCAGAAGAACACCTCAGTTGCAGTTCTGAGCTGGTCTGTTCCTGTTAAAAGAATTGCATTTTCATTTATTCACCCTCCAGCAATCCTATTCCACCTTGCAAATCCATCCATCCATCCATCCACCCATCCATCCATCCATCCATCCACCAAATCACAACAAACATTTGCCAGCAGTAGACTATTGTAATTCATCACTATCAGGTTGTCCTAAAAGCTCACTGAAAAACTTTCAGTTGATCCAAATGATGCAGTCAGAGTACTGACATGGCCTAGGAAGAAAGAGTATTTCTCCCATATTGGCTTCTCTTCATTGGCTCCTTGTTAAATCCAGAATTGAATTCAAAATTATTCTTCTCACATACAAGGTCTTGAATAATAAAGGCCCATCTAATCTTAAAGACCTTAGAGTACTATATCACCTTAACAAAGCACTTCACTCTCAGACTGCTAGCTTACATGTGGTTCCTAGGATGTTTAAAAGTAAATTGAATGCTGAAGGCTCTGCCTCCCAATTTAATTTTATTTATGGAGCACCAAATCCCAACAAACTGTTGCCTTAAGGTGCTCTATATTGTAAGGTAAAGACCATATAATAATACAGAAAGAAAACCTAAAAATGAAAACAACCCCCTTTGAGGAAGCACTTGCCAACAGTGGGAAGGAACAACTCCCAGCTTGGGGAGGGGCAGCCATCTGCTGCAACTGGTTGGTGGTGAAGGGAGGGGGACACGAAAAAAGACGTGCTGTGGAAGCCAGCAAGAAATATATAATTAATGATTAAATACAGAGTGGTGTAAATTAGAAAATAAATTATGGGAAAGAGGAGGAAAGTTAATGAATTGTTAGTGAATTGTAGAGGATTAGTGAGGAGGGAGTAATTGTAAATGGACTGGTACAGCTTCCTACTCAATTTGAGCACTCAAAGCACTTTCTACTACAAGTCTCATTCAACCAACCAGACAGTTCAATTCAACTCAATTAAAGGAGGAAACAGCTGCACGTTCTGCACTGCAGCCCCAGCCTATGCAACTGGAGCTTCCTGTGTCATCAAGCTCTAGGCAAAGACTACTGCTTCACCTGCAGGTCTCTGTCACCAGGTCTCTGCAGCCTGTTCAAGCCATAGTTGGCACAGAGATTTGTAATGGGTCCTGCCAGAGCCTGAGAGTCCTGAGCCACCTGAGTGTCCAGAGCCTGAGAAAGAGGGTCCAAACTCGACTGTGTCTTGGTGGTCTGGACAGCTCTCCAAAAGTCCTCTACACCGTCATTCTGCCTAGGGATCTTATCTTCTTTGTCAAAGTCAACCCTTGGAGGGTCCAAATTGATAACACTGGCCTCCAGCTACCAGAAGGGTCCTCCAGAGTTTGTCCATCTTTGCCACTGGCTCAGTGGCCAGCCTTTTGAGCTGCTTCACCTCTGCCGCACAGCCAGAGATATTGGGTGAATGGAAGAGAAAAGTTGCACATATTTTCTTAATATGTGCACTGAAGGACAGATCCTGATCAAAAATGACTCCAAGATTCCTCACAGGGTTCCTGGAGGCCAAGGTAATGCCATCAAGACTAAGTATCTGGTTAGACACCATGTTTCTAAGATTTGTAGGACTAAGTACAATAACTTCAATATTATCTGAATTTAGAAGCAGGACATTACGGGTAACCCAGGCCTTTATTTTTTTAAGACATTAGTGCAATTATACTAATTGGTGATGAAAGCTTCATCTGCAAAAAGCAGAGATGAGATTCTGAGGGCACCAAGGCAGAAGTCCTGTGACACTTTGCTAAGCCTAGAAATTCTCTATAAAAATTATGAACAGAATTGGTGACAAAGGGCAGCTCTGGTAGAGTCCAACACCCATAAGAAATGAGTCAGAATTAATGCCGGCTATACAGACCAAGATCTTGCTGCAATTGTACAGGGACTGAATGGCCCACCACAATGGGCCAGACACCCCATACTCCGGCAGCACCCACCACAGGATATCCTGAGGGATGCTGTCGAATGCTTTCTTCGAGTCCACAAAACACATGTTGACTTGATGGGCAAACTCCCATGCACACTCAAATATCCGAGAGGACATCGAGAGGATAAAGAGCTGGTCCAGGGTTCCGTGACCAGGATGAGGTTCGACTGGCAGATGGACCCTCTTTTCCAGCACCCTGGCAAGACCTTTCTGGGGAGGCTGAGGAGCATGTTCCTTTGGTAGCTGGAGCATGCTCTCTGCTCCGCCTTTTTTTTTTTAAGTTAGGGACAACCCACTCCAGTCTGCCAATCCAGTTGCACCACCCCAAATCTCCATACGATGTTGCAGAGGCAAATCAACCAACACAGCCCTACAACATCCAGAGCCATCAGGAACTCTTGGCCAATCTTGTCCACCCCAGGGGCCCTGCCACCAAGAAGCTGTTTAACCACCTCACCCCCATTAATGGGCAAGTCGTTCCCCTCATCCCCAGACTCTGCTTCTGCTACAGAAGGTGTTTCAGTTGAATTAAGGAGGTCCTGGAAGTATTCCTTCCACCGCCCAACTATAGCCTCAGTTGAAGTCAGCAGCGCCCTCCTACACTAAACACCTCCTGAATCCCCTGACAGTTTGCCAGAATTGCCTCAAAGCTATCCAAAAGTCTTTTTTCACGGCCACACCAAACTCCTCCCACATCAGAGTACATAGCACAAATCTGCAGGCTTTTGAAAACTTTTTCTCTTTCTTTCTCTGGGGAGCTGGAGTGATGGCCTAGGGGAGAAGAAGAGGGTTCATCACTGAGAGGACCCTGGTTCAAATCCTCGGGCTGGCATCACTGTGGGTCCCTGAGCAAGCCCACCCCCCCAGGTTGCTCCCCGGGCGCCCTTTGGCTGCCCCCTGCTCCATGCTGTGCTGTGTGTACTACATACTCCATGTGTGTGATGGGTTAAATGCAGAGAATGAATTTCACTGCATGTAAATGTATGTGACAAATAAAGCTCTTTCTTCTTCTTCTGCCTCTATTCTCAGGTTGACTTTGGGTCAGCACAACTTGCGAGACGACCTAATCTAAAGAAAGATAAAAACGTGAGAGTGAACACACATAAACTAAAATCTTTCACCTGGCTATACATGAGTTTGCCAACAACCTTGCAAGAAAATAATGCTGAATTGTGGATAAAACTGCTTATAATAATATTAAAGTAGAATGGCACTCTGATAGCTCTGCCACATCTAAAGCAGTTTGTCTTTTGATCCTTTTCACATGTGCAGTCTCAACGAAAGTAATAGGAGTCTGTTAACATATGAAACAGTAATGAGAAGAGAGGCTGTGAATGTACATTTATGTTATTACAAGATAATCAAAAATACATTTAGTGCAAAGATATTTTGGAAATGGAAACCACCACAGATATGCAGATGAATATTAAAACTTTACATCTGCTTACATTATTACACACTTTTTCAGACTACAACTTGTAATAAACCACATTAAAATTTATAAAATGAAACCTTTTCCTGGACTTTTGTTTCAGTACATATCAAAGAACTGGTCTGTCTGTGATTTTAAGACAATAAGTGTGCTTACTGAATAATAGCCACTTCGTTTTTAAAATAACACAAATTCGTTTCCGAATTTTGGTCAGTTTGAAACCATACATGAGAGGATTCATAATAGGAGGTATCACAAGAAACTCTATTGACACAATGTTTTGAAGGGTTTGAGGTAACTCTTTTGAACCAAGGCGCATATTTGTAACATCCAAGAGTATAGTCACAACAAAAGTAAATAATGAGACTAGATGTGGGACACATGTTTGCGTGAACTTTGCTCTGTTTTCAATAGAATTGACACATGTTTTAATGATATACATGTAGGACCAAAATATAAAAGCACCATGAAGGAAATAAATAATTATTGTAATGTTTGCAACTATGCCATTAATTGCAGTTTGTTCTGGAAAGCAAGCAAGTTGCACAATACTCCAGTTCACACAGAAGAGTCTGGAAATATATGGGCTGCATAACATCAATCTAGATGTCAGAAAAGTATTTATGGCCATAATGCAGAAAGTTGTTAACCAAGAAAAACACACTAACCTAATGACTCTTTGCTTTGACATGATAGAGTGGTACTTCAGTGGCTGACATATCGCCATATACCTGTCATATGCCATGAGTGCAAGAATCGACAGTTCACCACAGGCAAAAGAGTAAACCATCTGAATCTGAATAAGGCAACCGTAATATGAGATAACATGAACATCAGAGAGGAGATCCCAGAGAAATTTGGGGTACAAACCTGTCGTCCCATAAAGTCCATTCATGCAAAAAGCACAGAGCAGAATATACATAGGTTCATGGAGGTTGCTGTCCAAGATGATGGTCACAATTAGAGAAATGTTCACCAGGCAAATGATGCAGTAACACAGCAAACTGAGAAAGAACAGAATAAACCTGTAGTTCACTGTTTCAGTGAAACCTGAAAGAAAAAACATTGTTATTACAGAGACGTTATTCATAATGGTTGAGAGACTTAGTGTAGCCCAGTCCCTGACTGTGTCTGTGTCTCTCTCCTCCTCTCTTCTCTATCTTGTGTAGACTACAGCAACATGTGAGCTGGGATTACAAACCAGCCAATCGTTGATCTGGAATGTAGACTCACTGGTTTGAAAAATCACAGGGGATTATATATTTTACACATACGAAACATACATAGCACAAATCTGCAGGTTTTTGAAAACTTTTTCTCTTTCTTTCTCTCCCCAATCTCTTCTGCCTCTATTCTCAGGTTGACTTTGGGTCAGCACTACCAGACGACCTGCTGGTGCAATCTGCCTGTTTCCTTCTCTTTATTTATATTTATAATAACTGCGGCTGCTGTTACACCCAAATTTCCCCTCTGTGGGACAATAAAGGCTGTTTCTTCTTCTTCTTCTTCTTCTTCTTCGGGTGACACACCTGCTTTGTTACCTGCTCATTTTCTCTCTGTATTTATGGACCAGTTCAAGCTATCACTCTGTATCAGATCATCACCGAATAAGGTGATCATGCTTTCTGATGCAAGTTGAAATTTCCTTTTCTCTGCCTCTTCCCTCCAAGTCCCTGGTCTCCTAAAGTTCCTCTCTCAGAAGAATAACTCACCTGCAACACTGAGCTGGTCTGTTCCCGTTAAAAGAATTGTGTTTTCACTTACCCATCACTCACCTGCCTGCTCACCCTCCACTGCTCCTATAACATACCTGCCACTCACTTTTTCATCTATTCTTGACAAGAGATTAAAGTAAGAAGTCAAACCAAAATCCCAGTGTAATATTCCTGGGATAAACAAACCTGTGTCATGGTACTGGATCATTAGACCCAGTGTTCTGTTTATTTGATTATTGTATGAGATTCTAGTTTTGTTTAATGTTTTTATTTTTGCATTTTTTTTCCTTTTAGTATATTTAGCTCTGTTCTTGGTTTCTAATTGATTTAGTATAATTTTTGTCCTTGTGTTGCTTCCTCATATGTCAGGTTCCTTGTATCAAGTTCACTTTGTGTTTTCCCTGTTTAGCTATGTCACGTCCTTTTCTTTTGATTGTTTGTGTTCCTTGTGCTTTTCCTTAAATTTTGCTTCCTTTGTCCTATCTCCAGTGATTTCATTGAACTGCGTCTTGTTGTCCCCAGCTGCCCCCTGTGTATTTATTGTCTCAGTCCCCCCTTGTCTCTTCTCAGATCTTCTGCCTACTTTTCTGTATATATTACACTTTAGGGTTAGGTTTCAGTAAATCTATAGTTTTCAGTTCCCTGTAGTTTTTTTTCAGCCTGTCAATAAAAGGCTTGCTTTTAGTTAACCACAGACTTCCTTGGCATTTCTGCAATTGGTGCCTCATCTCCACAATATATTATCTCATGACAGTACGCTCTGACCAGTAATGGGCCCAGTAGATGAAACCCTGTATGAGTGGCAGCAGGTAACTCTTTTTTTTTTTTTTTTAAAAAGAAACATAAGATGGAAGCCATGGTTATGAGCTGCCTTTCCATGGGATTCGCCTGGCCTGCTCAGTGTTAACCAGCTATTCACTCAATTCAGTTCAATTCAGTTTAATAGAATTCAGTTCAATTCAGTTCATCCATCCATCCATTCTCTTCCGCTTATCCGGGGCCGGGTCACGGGGTCAGGAGCCTAAGCAGAGAAGCCCAGGCTTCTCTCTCCCCAGCCACCTCCTCTAGCTCATCCGGAGGGACCCCAAGGCATTCCCAGGCAACAACGGGCCAGATACCCCATACTCCGGCACCCCATACTCCCGCAGGACCTCCCACAGGATACCCTGAGGGACGCGGTCGAATGCCTTCTCCAAGTCCACAAAGCACATGTAGACTGGTTGGGCAAACTCCCACACCCACTCAAATATCCTTGAGAGGATAAAGAGCTGGTCCAGTGTTCCACGACCAGGACGAAAACCACATTGTTCCTCCTGGATCCTCCTGGATCCGAGGTTTGACTAATGGGTGGACCTTCCTTTCCAGCACCCTGGCATAGACCTTACAGGTGAGGCTGAGGAGTGTGATCCCCCCGAAAGTTGGAGCACACCCTCTGGTCTCCCTTCTTAAAGATTTGGACCACCACCCCGGTCTGCCAATCCAATGGCACTGCCCCAGATCTCCACGCGATGTTGCAGAGGCATGTCAACCAAGACAGCACTACAACATCCAGAGCCTTCAGGAACTCAGGGCAAATCTCGTCCACCCCAGGGGCCCTGCCACCAAGGAGTTGTTTAACTGCCTCAGTGACCTCACCCCCAGTGATGGTCAAGTCATTTCCCCTCATCCCCAGACTCTGCTTCCACTACAGAAGGTGTGTCAGTGGGATTCAGGAGGTCATCGAAGTATTCCTTCCACCGTCTGACTATATCCTCAGTTGAAGTCAGCACCCCACTCGCACTATAAACCGTGTGAGTGGAGCACTGCTTTCCCCTCCTGAGTCGCCTGACGGTTTGCCAGAATCGCTTCGATGCCATCCGAAAGTCTTTTTCCATAGCCTCACCGAACTCCTCCCACACTCGAGTTTTTGCTTCGGCCACTGCCCGAGCTGCATTCCGCTTGGCCTGCTGATACCTGTCAGCTGCCTCCGGAGTCCCACAGGCTAACCAAGCCTGATAGGGATCTTTCTTCAGCTTGATGGCTCCCTTCACATCTGGTGACCACCATCTGGTTTGGGGGTTACCACCACAACAGGCACCAACCACCTTGCAGCCATAGCTCTGAGCAGCAGCCTCAACAATGGAGGTGTGGAACATGGTCCATTGGGACTCAATGTCCTCAGCCTCCCTCGGAATGCTGTCGAAGTTCTGCTGGAGGTGGGAGTTGAAGATCTCCCAGACTGGGGCTTCTGCCAGGTGTTCCCAGCGCACCCTCACAATATGTTTAGGCACGCCAGGTCTGTCCAGCATCTTCCCCCACCACCTGATCCAACTCACCACCAGGTGGTGATCAGTTGACAGCTCAGCTCCTCTCTTCACCCGAGTGTCCAGAACATACGGCCGCAGATCTGATGATACGACTACAAAATCAATCATCGACCTGCGACCTAGGGTGTCCTGGTGCCATGTGCACTTATGGACATCCACCCACCACAGGATATCCTGAGGGATGCTGTCGAATGCTTTCTTCAAGTCCACAAAACACATGTAGACTTGATGGGCAAACTCCCATGCACACTCAAATATCCGAGAGGACATCGAGAGGATAAAGAGCTGGTCCAGTGGTCCATGACCAGGATGAGGTTCGACTGGCAGATGGACCCTCTTTTCCAGCACCCTGGCAAGACCTTTCCGGGGAGGCTGAGGAGCATGGTCCCTTGGTAGTTGGAGCATGCTCTCTGCTCCACCTTTTTTTTTAAAGTTAGGGACAACCCACTCCAATCGCTCCTGCCAATCCAGCTCCACCACCCCAAATCTCCATACGATGTTGCAAAGGCAAGTTAACCAACACAGCCCTACAACATCCAGAGCCTTCAGGAACTCTGGGCCAATCTTGTCCACCCCAGGGGCCCTGCCACCAAGAAGCTGTTTAACCACCTCACCCCCAGTAATGGTCAAGTTGTTCCCCTCATCCCCAGACTCTGCTTCTGCTACAGAAGGTGTTTCAGTTGAATTAAGGAGGTCCTGGAAGTATTCCTTCCACCGCCCAACTATAGCCTCAGTTGAAGTCAGCAGCGCCCTCCTACACTAAACACCTCCTGAATCCCCTGACAGTTTGCCAGAATTGCCTCAAAGCTATCCAAAAGTCTTTTTTCACGGCCACATCAAACTCCTCCCACATCAGAGTTTTTGGTTTGGCCACCACCCAAACCATGTTGGCCTCTACCTGTCAGCTATCTCCAGAGTCCCACCAGCTAACCAAGAATGATAGGACTCCTTCCTCAGCTTCATGGCTCCATTCACCTCCAGCATCAACCATCTATTTTAGGGGTTACCACTAAGTAAAACCATACAATAATTGCAGGGAATATCTAACAGTCAAAATGACCCCCTATGAGCAAGCCCTTAGCAATGGTAGGAAGGAAAAACTCTCTTTAACAGTAAGAAAAAGGAAAAAAGGATAAAAAATAACTAATTATTAAATACAGAGTGGTGTTTAAACTAGGGGTGGGACTTTAACGCGTTAATTACTATTAATTAATTACAGGGAAAATAACGAATTAAAAAATTTAATGCATTTTAATCGCACTTTGCACCATGGAATGTTTCTCACTGCATGAGTTCCAGGCATACAGGTTATATCAATGCACAATGTGATGAGCGTGATGAGCTGTGTCCAAATTCATGTCGCTTATTTGCAACAAGTGCTCCGCTGTTTTCGGAGCTGTCCATTGCTGCTGCTCTACCAGCAGCTGGTCTCGCTAGCTGTCAGCTGACCGGGCTATCCAGGCTCGCTTTAGCCAGAGAGTACACCCGACTGCCGTAGCATCATTTTCAACCCCCTCGCTGGTTTTCGCCGCTGAGTGGAAGTTAAACACAGATATAACTCACTCAGATGATCTCTAACGGCTGGTGTTTGGTTTGTTTCAGTGTTTCATTTGTTCCTGAGCAAATCAGTTTGGCTGAAATTAAAATTAAGCATCATAATGTTTATTAAACATTTTTAATTCAACGTTAATGCCTCACTTACTATAGTTGGAAATTAATCGTTCGCTCAGCTGTATTCCTTGATGCTGAAATGTGCTATGTTTATTTTAACAGCTTATTTTGAATTAAAGACTTAAAATTAAACCACAAAAAGGAGCAAAAGTTCGTTCTCCGTTTAACCAGCTGCTTTTACACAGCGGTTCTTCGCACTGTCACGGTTGCAAGGTGACATGAGCTACGCTGAGGTGAGGGCAGGTGACGCAGATATGAAGGCTAGCCCGTCCAATTTCACAGACGCTCACTTCCGGCCTTTGCAGTCTTCATGGGCTGCGAAGGACCCGGTGGGTTGGGTCCTTCGAAGAATGCCGCCCCTGAATTTGGACACAGCTACGGAGATGACGGAAGAGACTACGCTGGTGGATGGGAAGTTTAAATACAAGAAACTTCCAGATGAAAGTACAAACAAAAATGCTGAGTTTGCTTATCACAGGAGCACTTCCACCCTTCGTTGGTCTGTGTAGTAGACTGGTGGGAAAATAAACAAAATTTTGAAGTTTAAGCTTATGTATATTGATTCATTCATCAACTAAACTTAAATTAATATTTCTCATGTTAATATTGAAATGTGATTAAATGCGATTAATTAATTACAAAGCTTCTAATTAATTCGATTAGTTTTTTTAATTGAGTCCCACCCTTAGTTTAAACACATAGGGAGTGAAAAGAGGTGAATGGAAAAAAAGAAAACACTGGGGAAAAAACATGGAATATTGTGCAACTTGCTTGCTCCCCGGCAGCCAGCTATTGCAGCATAATTAAGGGAGGGTTCAAGGTCACCTGATCCAGCCCTAACTATAAGTATGATCAAAAAGGAAGGTTTTAAACCTAATCTTAAAAACAGAGGATTAGGTATAATTAATTTATTTATTTAAATTTGGATTTGGGATGTCTCCCAAATCCAGATTGGGAGCTGGTCCCGCAGAAGAGGGGCCTGAAAGCTGAAGGCTCCGCCTCCCATTCTACTCTTAAGTATCCTACGAACCACAAGTAAACCAGCATCCTGAGACCAAAGTGTTACACTGAGGTGATATGGTAGTATGAGTTCTTTAAGATAAGGTGGTACCTGACTATTCAAAACTTTGTATGTAAGAAAAAGGATTAATAATTTTACAAAAAAACCAACCGTCAAAACAACCCCCTATCAGCAAGCATTTGATGATGGTGGGAAGGAAAACCTTTTAACAGGAACAAAAACCTACAACATTCACCCTGCACCCATTTCTATTCTTTGGGTGAAAGGGTACCAAGCTCAACTCGAACCTGTTCTTCAGATGGGGGCGGCGGGGACTGTCTCTGCACCCATAGCTGTGCCTTGGGGAAGGTTGACTAGCCCGAGAAGAGGGCAGATTATGTCACTTACTTTGGAAAGATTCAGACTATAATCAAGTGAAATAATCTGCCAGAGCAGTAAGACAATTACACTTGGTAAGATTTCTGGAAAAAAATAAGACAAAATATCTAGCCTTTAGACAAAAGTTTATTAATCATACATAGTTAGCTCTTGATTATCACTCTCAAAACAAGATCAAAAATACTGCTTGGCAGAATGTAAGATTGTGAGACTTTGTCAGTTTTTGCAGTGCATAACCTGGTATCTGATTTCTGCCATGCTTTCTGAAGGTCGTCACCACCAGCACCAACTACAAGGCCTCCTCTCCCTTCACTGCTGGGCATGCGGCCATCCTCCATTGCAGCCAGCCTCCTGTTCTGCCCTGTTGCCGCTGCTGGGATCATGGCTGGCCTCCTGTTCTGTCTAGTCCCCGCCGCTGGACACGCGGCTGTCCCCCTGCACTGAGTCATGTGCACTGCTGGCACCGCAGCTAGCCTCCCGTCTTGCCACATCATCGCCGCTGGGATCGCAGTCCGCCCCCTGATCTGTTTCACCCCTGGCCGTTAGATCTGGTCCCTTGGCTTGGGCGGCCTCCTGAACTATTTTGAGCCCTGCCCTGCCTCATCCAATGCTGAATTGTGGATAAAACTGCTTATAATAATAATAATATTAAAGTAGAATGGCACTCTGATAGCTCTGCCACATCTAAAGCAGTTTGTCTTTTGATCCTTTTCGCATGTGCAGTCTCAACGAAAGTAATAGGAGTCTGTTAACATATGAAACAGTAATGAGAAGAGAGGCTGTGAATGTACATTTATGTTATTACAAGATAATCAAAAATACATTTAGTGCAAAGATATTTTGGAAATGGAAACCACCACAGATATGCAGATGAATATTAAAACTTTACATCTGCTTACATTATTACACACTTTTTCAGACTAAAACTTGTAATAAAACACATTAAAATTTATAAAATGAAACCTTTTCCTGGACTTTTGTTTCAGTACATATCAAAGAACTGGTCTGTCTGTGATTTTAAGACAATGAGTGTGCTTACTGAATAAAAGTCACTTAGTTTTTAAAATAACACAAATTCGTTTCCGAATTTTGCTCAGTTTGAAACCATACATGAGAGGATTCATAATAGGAGGTATCACAAGAAACTCTATTGACACAATGTTTTGAAGGGTTTGAGGTAACTCTTTTGAACCAAGGCGCATATTTATAATATCCAAGAGTATAGTCACAACAAAAGTAAATAATGAGACTAGATGTGGGACACATGTTTGCGTGAACTTTGCTCTGTTTTCAATAGAACTAACACATGTTTTAATGATATACATATAGGACCAAATTATAAAAGCACCATGGAGCAAATAAACAATTATTGTAATGTTTGCAACTATACCATTAATTGCAGTTTGTTCTGGAAAGCAAGCAAGTTGCACAATACTCCAGTTCACACAGAAGAGTCTGGGAATATATGGGCTGCATAACGTCAATCTAGATGTCAGAAAAGTATTTATGGCCACAATGCAGAAAGTTGTTAACCAAGAAAAACACACTAACCTAATGACTCTTTGCTTTGACATGATAGAGTGGTACTTCAGTGGCTGACATATCGCCATATACCTGTCATATGCCATGACTGCAAGAATCGACAGTTCACCACAGGCAAAAGAGTAAACCATCTGAATCTGAATAAGGCAACCGTAATATGAGATAACATGAACATCAGAGAGGAGATCCCAGAGAAATTTGGGGTACAAACCTGTTGTCCCATAAAGTCCATTCATGCAAAAAGCACAGAGCAGAATATACATAGGTTCATGGAGGATGCTGTCCAAGATGATGGTCACAATTAGAGAAATATTCACCAGGCAAATGATGCAGTAACACAGCAAACTGAGAAAGAACAGAATAAACCTGTGGTTCACTGTTTCATTGAAACCTGAAAGAAAAAACATTGTTATTACAGAGACGTTATTCATAATGATTGAGAGACTTAGTGTAGCCCAGTCCCTGACTGTGTCTGTGTCTCTCTCCTCCTCTTTTCTCTATCTTGTGTAGACTACAGCAACATGTGAGCTGGGATTACAAACCAGCCAATCGTTGATCTGGAATGTAGACTCACTGGTTTGAAAAATCACAGGGGATTATATATTTTACACATTTGAAACATACATAGCACAAATGGGAGATGGCCTGCTGGTGCAATATGAACACACCTGCTTTGTTATCTGCTCATTTTCTCTCTGTATTTATGAACCAGTTCAAGCCTTGCACTCTGTATCAGATCATCATTGAATAAGGGACAGTGATCATGCTTTTAAAAAAATAAATAAATAAAAACTTAAAATGGAAGCCATGGTTATGAGCTGCCTTTCCATCGGATTCGCCTGGCCTGCTCAGTGTTAACCAGCTATTCACTCAATTCAGTTCAGTTGAGTTTAATAAATTCAGTTCAATTCAATTCAGTTTTATTTATATAGTGCCAAATTACAACAAACACTCTGTATTGTGGGTAAAAACCCTATAATAATACAGAGAAAACCAAACAGTCAAAACGACCCCCTATGAAAAAGCACTTAGTGACAGTGGGAAGCAAAACCTTCCTTTTAACAGGAAGAAACCTCCAGCAGAACCAGGCTCAGGGAGGGGCAGTCATCTGCCGCGGCCAGTTGGGGCTGAGGGGAGAGAGACAGGACAAAAGACATGCTGTGGAAGAGAGCCAGAGATTAATAATAACTAATGATTAAATACTGGGGTTAGGTTAATTGGCTACACTAAATTGCCCATAGGTGTGAATGAGAGCATGAATGTGAGTGTTTGTTTGTCTCTCTGTGTTGGCCCTGCGACAGGCTGGCGACCTGTTCAGGGTGTACCCTGCCTCTCACCCTATAACAGCTGGGATAGGCTCCAGCCCCCCCGCGACCCTGAATAGGATGAGCGGAAGCGAATGGATGGATGGATAATGATTAAATACAGAGTGAAGTATAAACAAATCAAATAAGGTGAATGAAAATAAACAGTGCAATATGGGAATGCCACAGCAGCCTAAGCCTATAGCAGCATAACTAAGGGGTAGTTCAGGGTCACCTGATCCAGCCCTAACTATAAGCTTGATCATAAAGAAAAGTTTTAAGCCTAATCTTAAAAACAGAGAGGGTGTCTGTCTCCAGAATCCAAGCAGGAAGCTGATTCCACAGAAGAGGCGCCTGAAAGCTGAAGGCTCTGCCTCCCATTCTACTCTTAAGTATCCTAGGAACCACAAGTAAGCCAGCAGTCTTAGAGCAAAGTGCTCTATTGGGGTGATATGGTACTATGAGGTCTTTGAGATAAGATGGGGCCTGATTATTCAAGACCTTGTAGGTGAGGAGAAGGATTTTAAATTCTATTCTAGATTTAACAGGGAGCCAATGAAGAGAAGCCAATATGGGAGAAATCTGCTCTCTCTTTCTAGTCCCTGTCAGTACTCTAGCTGCAGCATTTTGGATCAGCTGAAGGCTTTTCAGGGAGCTTTTAGGACAGCTTTAAAACAACAAGTTACAATAGTCCAGCCTAGAAGTAATAAATGCATGAATTAGCTTTTCAGCATCACTCTGAGAAAGGATGTTTCTAATTTTAGAAATATTGCACAAATGCAAAAAAGCGGTCCTACATATTTGTTTAATATGAGCATTGAAGGACTTATCCTGGTCAAAAATTACTCCAAAATTTCTCACAATGTTACTGGAGGCCAAAGCAATGCCATCCAGAGTAAGTATCTGGTTTGACACCATGTTTCAAAGATTTGTCCAAGAACATCAGTTTTATCTGAATTTAGAAGCAGGAAATTAGAGGCCATCCAGGTCTTCATGTCTTTAAGACATTCCTGCAGTTTAAATAACAGGTGTGCGTCATGTGGCTTCATCGATAGATAAAGCTCGGTATCATTTGCATAACAATGAAAATGTATGCAATGCTTTCTAATATTACATAAGGGAAGCATGTATAATGTAAATAGAATTGGTCCTAGCACAGAACCCTGTGGAACTCCATAATTAACCTTCATATGTGAAGAAGACTCCCCATTTACATGATCATATTAGAGTCTATTATATAAATATGATTCAAACCACTGCAGTGCAGTACCTTTAATACCTATGGCATGCTATAATCTCTGTAATAAAATATTATGGTCAACAGTATCAAAAGCTGCACTGAGGTCCAACAGGACAAGAACAGAGATGAGTCCACTGTCAGAGGCTCTAAGAAGATCATTTGTAACTTTCACTAATGCTGTTTCTGTACTGTGATGAATTTTGAAACCTGAAAAAGTAGGTATAAAAAGTAAACCTTATTAACCATGCTTTCTGTGAATAGACACTACTCCCCCAGAGATTCTTTCAGCTCCAAGCTCTTCCCCTGTTGAGCTGAGTGCCTGTAAAATAAACTTTTTGATAACCGAGCACTGTGGTCTGGGTACTGCTTTAGAGACCTTTGAAAAAGTAAACCTTATTGGCTATGACAAAATGATCCAACCAGATGGACTCTGCAGAATCTGCAGATATTTGTGCTGTATTGTCTAATCAAGGAGTTTTGCTTGGCTGAAATGATCAAGCCCTTTATTTGCTAGTCAAGCAGCAGCAGGTTACTCATTAGCACCTTGATCAGATGAGTAGCATGAGTAGATTCCATTCACTCAAACTTGCCTAAGCTCCCACACAGCCCCAGTCCTGAAGCCTCGAGACCCAACCTCTCCAGTTTTCCACAACATGCCTTTAGCTGCAAGGTTTTTCTTTTAATTCAGTGCCTGCTAGTCTTTAGTTACTTTCCCCATTCCTAGCCCAACAATTCATCCAAATTATCTTATTTGGACAAGCCAAAGACAAAGCTTTGGCTGAAGCCTTTTTTATTACAAACCCAACTTAGACTTATGCATTTCTTATACATTGAAGTCAAATAGATTTTTGACCACCCGCTCTGTGAGGAGGACACTCCTATGTGGTTCTTGAATTTAAAATGGGGCAATAAGAGTGTTATATACCCGGGCAGCTAAGACTAGGTGGAGTAAAGCCCTTCAAGGGGCCTATATTCATTCATCAAATGACTAAATGAAAGACAAATTGATTTCCTGTGATGAGCTCACATCCTTTTAAGCATTTGTTTCCCTAGCCATCAGAATAGATAACTGGCTGTCAGAATAGATAACTGGCTGTGTGAGCACAATATAATGAAAAAAAAATCCTGTACAAAATGATGCTGAGGCTGTATCAAATACATTTGTATTTTGTAACAAATAAAATTGTTTTCCTTTTGCCATTTGCACATGTGCAGTCTGCACAATAACTAGTTCCTGACAAGTGTCTGTTATTATGTTAAAAAACAAATGAAAAGTGAGTTGTAGGTTTAGGTTTGTTTTGACCATCAAAAATACATCTAAGGTATGAACATAACAAAACATAATGTTAGAACTGCTTAGACTATTACCTAAAGTTTCAGACAACTAGCAATCCATCAAACAATTTAAAAGCCATGTAATTGTGTAAGTGTTTTCTTAAGGATACAACAAAATTACTTGCATGTTTGTTTGGGCTATTTCTACATGAAAAAAAAAAACTCCTCTAGTGTGACAATAACTATTAAATGTAAACAAGACAAAACAGAGAAGAAGGATAAAAGTCAGACTGAACACTGTCGAACTGAAATCCTGCATCTGGCCATACAAGAGTTTGCCTTCGAACCTGCAGGAAATAATGCTGAACTGTGGGTAAAACTGCTCCACATACTTGTGGTTGTGTATTAATTTTAAAAGAAAACATAATATTAAAGTAGAATGGCACTCTGATAGCACTGCCACATCTAAAGCAGTTTGTGTTTTGATCCTTTTCACATGTGCAGTCTCCACAAAAAGGAACTTGTGTCTGTTATTATATGAAACAGTAATACAAAGAGAGGCTAAATGTACATTTGTGTTATTATTAGATCATTAAAAATACATTAATGCAAAATCAAAAACACCCCGGAGATACAGATAAATATTAAAACTATATCTGCTTAGATTATTACACGCATTTTCAGTCTACAACTTGTAATAAAACACAAATTAAAATCAATAAAGTGAAACCTTTTCCTAGACTTTTTTAAAATGCATATCAAAGAACTGGTCTGATATTTAACTGTGTGTGATTTTAAGACAATGAGTGGCCTTACTAAATAAGATAAAAGTCACTTAGTTTTTAAAATAACACAGATTTGTTTCCGAATTTTTGTCAGTTTGAAACCATAAATAAGAGGATTCATAATAGGAGGTATGACAAGAAACTCTATCGACACAAAGTTTTTGAGGGTTTGAGGTAACTCTTTTGAACCAAGGCGCATATTTATAATGTCCAAAAGTATAGTAATAAAAGAAGTAAATAATGAGACTAGATGTGGGGCACATGTTTGCATGAACTTTGCTCTGTTTTCTTCAGAATTGACACATGTTTTAATGATATACATATAGGACCAAATTATAAAAGCACCATGGAGCAAATAAACAATTATTGTAATGTTTGCAACTATACCATTAATTGCAGTTTGTTCTGGAAAACAAGCAAGTTGCACAATACTCCAGTTCACACAGAAGAGTCTGGGAATATATGGGCTGCATAACGTCAATCTAGATGTCAGAAAATGATTTATGGCCACAATGCAGAAAGTTGTTAACCAAGAAAAACACACTAAACTAATGACTCTTTGGTTTGACATGATAGAGTGGTACTTCAATGGTTGACATATAGCCACATACCTGTCATATGCCATGACTGCAAGCATTGACAGTTCACCACAGGCAAAAGAATAAACCATCTGACTCTGAATAAGGCAACCGTAATATGAGATAACATGAACATCAGAGAGGAGATCCCAGAGAAATTTGGGATAGAAACCTGTCGTCCCATAAAGTTCATTCATGCAAAAAGCACAGAGCAGAATATACATAGGTTCATGGAGGGTGCTGTCCAAGATGATGGTTACAATTAGAGAAATATTCACCAGGCAAATGATGCAGTAACACAGCAAACTGAGAACGAACAGAATAAACCTGTAGTTCACTGTTTCATTGAAACCTGAAAGAAAAAATATTGTTATTACAGAAATGTTATTCATAATGGTTGAGAGACTTAGTGTAGCCCAGTCCCTGACTGTGTCTGGTCTCTCTTCTCCTCTCTTCTTTGTCTTGTGTAGACTACAGCAACACGTGAGCTGAGATTTCAAACCAGCCAATCAATGATCTGGAATTAAGACAGGAGATTTAGCACGTCACATATACCAAAAATACACAGCAGAAATCTCCAGGTTCTTGAAAAATTTGAGTACGTATTAAACACATTTTTTGTTTACTTTTATGATCATATATAACTAACGAGAAGTGGGTTACTGGAACAAGACTTGCATAAGGGGACAAGGGTTCCATGAAGAGGATGTGAGACCTATGGTTTCTTCAACACCCAACATCTAGAATTACATTCTAGCAGAAAGTAGCCGAAAAGTGTGGTGAAGAAAAAGCTGCCTAAGAAGTTTCTACAAGCTGTCCATGCCTGAATCAAATCACCAACCTTCTGATTAGTAGATGACCTGCTCTACGCCCTGAGCCACAGTTATTGATGACTGTAATTTTGGCAGCCCTCTCAGAATTCTCTGGACAATTGTGATAAAACCCCTCTGGCGTGGGAACTACATGATCTGATAACTCAAAGGCTGCTACAGTTCTGGCTCAAGACTCGTGAGATGCTTCAGTTTTGGCTCAGAACTCAGTTGCCCAGTTTCCCGTACAGGAATTATGTCTAATTATGTCTAAAATACTTTTTCCTATTGTGGTCTTCATTGATTTTTTTCCTTTTAGTCTAGGATCATGCTTAATCCATGACTGGGAAACCAGCTGAGTATGTCCAGGTTGTCCTGGCTGCACAGGATCCTCAGGTTGCTGGGTGTAGGGACAGACTGGGCCCTTGCCACTTCCACCCTCTAAAGAGGAATGGGTGCATGGTGCTCAGACACAGGGGAGAATGCTGGCAGTGAAATATCAACAGTCTCTGGAGGGGCTTGGATACATGCACAAAAAATAGTATCTAAGGATGCCTGCACAGGTGAACAATAAACAGGTTCAGAAAGGGGGGACACAGGAACATTGTTAACAGTCTCTGATTATTGAAAAATAATACAGAGCTGTGGCTATAACTTGATATATCCTTGTGGTTATATAGAATATATTCATATTCATATTAGGGGTGGGACTCGATTAAAAAAATTAATCGAATTAATTACAAGCTTTTTAATCGAAATTAATCACATTTTAATCACATTTCAATATTTAACATGAGAAATACTAATTTAAGTTTGGTTGATGAATGAATCAATATACATAAGCTTAAACTTCAAAATTTTGTTCATTTTCCCACCAGTCTACTACACAGACCAACGAAGGGTGGAAGTGCTCCTGTGATAAGCAAACTCCTGAAATTGAAGTTAAGCATCGTAACTGGATAGTTTTATTCAACATTAATGTCTCACTTAATATAGTTGGAAATTAATCATTAGCTCAGCTGTATTCCTTGATGCTGAAATGTGTCATGCTTGTTTTAACAGCTTATTTTCAATAAAAGAATTAAAATTAAACCACAGAAAGGAGAAACAGTTCGTTCTCCGTTTAACAGCTGCTTTTACACAGCTGTGCTTCACACTCACATTGCTAGGCGACATTAGCTACGCAGAGGTGAACGCAGGTGACGCTGATATGAAGGCTAGCCGCTCACTTTTCTTTTTTTTTTTTTTTTTTTTTTATTTATATAGCGCCAAATCACAACAAACTGTCGCCTCAAGGCGCTTTGTATTGTGGGTAAAGACCCTACAATAATACAGAGAAAACCCAACAGTCAAAACGACCCCCTATGAGCAGCACTTGGCGACAGTGGAAAGGAAAAACTCTCTTTTAACAGGAAGAAACCTCCAGCAGAACCAGGCTCAGGGAGGGGCAATCATCTGCCACGACCGGTTGGGCTGAGGGGAGAGAAAGACATGCTGTGGAAGAGAGCCAGAGATTAATATCAATTAATGATTAAATGCAGAGTGCAGTATAAACAAAGTAAATAAGGTGAATGAGAAACAGTGCATTATGTGAACCCCCCAGCAGACTAGGCCTATAGCAGCATAACTAAGGGATGGTTCAGGGTCACCTGATCCAGCCCTAACTATAAGCTTTATCATAAAGGAAAGTTTTAAGCCTAATCTTAAAAACAGAGAGGGTGTCTGTCTCCCGAATCCAAGCAGGAAGCTGGTTCCACAGAAGAGGCGCCTGAAAGCTGAAGGCTCTGCCTCCCATTCTACTCTTAAGTATCCTAGGAACCACAAGTAAGCCAGCAGTCTGAGAGCGAAGTGCTCTATTGGGGTGATATGGTACTATGAGGTCTTTGAGATAAGATGGTGCCTGATTATTCAAGACCTTGTATGTGAGGAGAAGAATTTTAAATTCTATTCTAGATTTAACAGGGAGTCAATGAAGAGAAGCCAATATGGGAGAAATCTGCTGTCTCTTTCTAGTCCCTGTCAGTACTCTAGCTGCAGCATTTTGGATCAGCTGAAGGCTTTTCAAGGAGCTTTTAGGACAGCCTGATAATAATGAATTACAATAGTCCAGCCTAGAAGTAATAAATGCATGAATGAGCTTTTCAGCATCACTCTGAGAAAGGATGTTTCTAATTTTAGAAATATTGCGCAAATGCAAAAAAGCGGCCCTGCATATTTGTTTAATATGTGCATTGAAGGACATATCCTGGTCAAAAATGACTCCAAGATTTCTCACAGTGTTACTGGAGGCCAAAGTAATGCCATCCAGAGTAAGTATCTGGTTTGACACCATGTTTCTAAGATTTGTGGGGCCGAGAACAAGAATTTCAGTTTTATCTGAATTTAGAAGCAGGAAATTAGAGGTCATCCAGGCCTTAATGTCTTTAAGACATTCCTGCAGTTTAACTAATTGATGTGTGTCATCTGGCTTCATTGATAGGTAAAGCTGAGTATCATCTGCATAACAATGAAAATTGATGCAGTGCTTTCTAATAATACTGCCTAAGGGAAGCATGTATAATGTAAATAAAATTGGTCCTAGCACAGAACCCTGTGGAACTCCATGACGAACCTTAGTGTGTGAAGAAGACTCCCCATTTACATGAACAAATTGGAGTCTATGAGATAAATATGATTCAAACCACTGCAGTGCAGTACCTTTAATACCTATAGCAAGCTCTAATCTCTGTAATAAAATGTTATGGTCAACAGTATCAAAAGCTGCACTGAGGTCCAACAGGACAAGAACAGAGATGAGTCCACTGTCAGAGGCTCTAAGAAGATCATTTGTAACCTTCACTAATGCTGTTTCTGTACTGTGATGAATTCTGAAACCTGACTGAAACTCTTCAAATAAACCGTTCCTCTGCAGATGATCAGTTAGCTGTTTTACAACTACTCTTTCAAGAATCTTTGAGAGAAAAGGAAGGTTGGAGATTGGCCTATAATTAGCTAAGACAGCTGGGTCAAGTGATGGCTTTTTAAGTAGAGGTTTAATTACAGCCACCTTGAAGGTCTGTGGTACATAGCCAACTAATAAAGACTGATTGATCATTTTTAAGATTGAAGCATCAATAATTGGAAAGACTTCTTTGAACAGTCTAGTGGGATCTAACAAACATGTTGCTGGTTTGGAGGAAGTAACTATTGAAGTTAACTCTGAAAGATCAACTGGAGCAAAAGAGTCTAAACAAATACCAGCAGTGCTGAAAGCAGCCGAACATGAAGAATAATCTTTGAGATGGTTATGAATAATTTTTTCTCTAATGTCTAAAATTTTATTTGTAAAGAAATCCATGAAGTCACTACTAGTTAACGTGAAAGGAATACTCGGCTCTACAGAGCTCTGACTCTTTGTCAGCCTGGCTACAGTGCTGAAAAGAAACCTGTGGTTGTTCTTATTTTCTTCAATTAATGATGAATAGTAAGATGTCCTAGCTTTACGGAGGGCTTTTTTATAGAGCAACAAACTCTTTTTCCAGGCTAAATGAGCATCTTCTAATTTAGTGAGGCGCCATTCCCTCTCCAGCTTTCGGGTTATCTGCTTTAAGCTGTGCGTTTGTGAATTATACCACGGAGTCAGGCACTTCTGATTTGAAGCTTTCCTTTTCAGAGGAGCCACAGTATCCAAAGTTATACGCAGTGAGGATGTAAAACTATTGACGAGATAATCGACCTCACTGGGAGCAGAGTTTAGGTAGCTGCTCTGTACTGTGTTGGCACATGGCACTGAAGAGCATAACAATGAAGGAATTAGATCCTTAAACTTAGTTACAGCACTTTCAGAAAGACTTCTACTGTAATAAAACTTATTCCCCACTGCTGTGTAATCCATTAAAGTAAATGTAAATGTTACTAAGAAATGATCAGACAGGAGGGGGCTTTCAGGGAATGCTGTTAAGTCTTCAGTTTCTATGCCATATGTTAGGACAAGATCCAGAGTATGATTAAAGTGGTGGGTGGGCTCCTTTACATTTTGAGAGAAGCCAATTGAATCTAACAATAGATTAAATGCAGTGTTGAGGCTGTCATTCTCAGCATCTACATGGATGTTAAAATCACCCACTATAATTATTTTATCTGAACTGAGCACTAAATCAGATAAAAAGTCTGAGAAATCAGACAGAAACTCTGAGTAAGGACCAGGTGGACGATAGATAATAACAAATAAAACAGGTTTTTGATTTTCCCAATTAGGATGGACAAGACTAAGAGTCAGGCTTTCAAAAGAATGAAAACTTTGTCTGGGTCTTTGATTAATTAATAAGCTGGAATTGAAGATTGCAGCTAATCCTCCTCCTCGACCTGTGCTTCGAGCATTCTGACAGTTACTGTGACTCGGGGGTGTTGATTCATTTAAACTAACATATTCATCCTGCTGTAACCAGGTTTCTGTAAGGCAGAATAAATCAATATGTTGATCAATTATCAAATCATTTACTAATAGGGACTTGGAAGAGAGAGACCTAATGTTTAACAATCCACATTTAATTGTTTTATTTTTTGGTGCAGTTGATGAAGCTGTATTATTTATTGTTTTTGAATTTTTATGCTTAAATAGCTTTTTGCTGATTTTAGCTTTGGTTTTTGGTGGTCTGGGAGCAGGCACCGACTCTATGGGGATGGGGTTTTGGGGGGATGGCAGGAGGAGAGAAGCTGCAGAGAGGCGTGTAAGACTGCAACTCTGCTTCCTGGTCTCAACCCTGGGTAGTCAGTTTTTAGGAGGGTTAATAAATTTGGCCAGATTTCTAGAAATGAGAGCTGCTCCATCCAAAGTGGGATGGATGCCGTCTCTCCTAACAAGACCAGGTTTTCCCCAGAAATTTTGCCAATTATCTATGAAGCCCACGGCGTTTTTTTTTTTTCCTACTTCCGGCCTTTGCGGTCTTCGTGGGCTGCAAAGGACGTGGGCCGGGTCCTTCGCAGGATGCGGCCCTTGAATTTAGACATTGTGCTTCGATATAATCTGAGAAACGTTCCACGGTGCAAAGTGCGATTAAAATGCGTTAAAAATTTTAACTAGTTAATTTCCGCGTAATTAATTAATCGAAATTAATGCGTTAAAGTCCCACCCCTAATTCATATATAATCCTCCTTTTCTCATTTGCACATGCAGTCGCCACAATAACTAGTCACCAACAAGCGTCTGTTAGTATGTTTAAAAGTAATGAGAAGAGAGTTGTAGGTTTACATTTGAATATCAAAAAAGTATCTGTGATATGAACAAAATAATTATAACTTTCTAACTGCTTTGACTATTAGCTAAAGATTCAGACAACTTACAATCCATCAAAAAGTGTAAAAGACATGCAACTTAATGTCTGTTTCCTTAAAGTGACAACAACATGACGCATGTTTGATTGAGCATGTTTGTTTTCAATATGGAAAAAAAAGTGTGCCAATAACTGTTAACAGATAAGAAAAATAAAAATCAGTGTAAGCTGATGAACTGGCTATACACAAGTTTGCCTTCAAACCTGCAGGAAATAATGGTGAAACGTGGATAAAACTGCTTCACATACTTGTGGTTGTGTATTACTTTTATAAGACAGCATAATATTAAAGTAGAATGGCACTCTAACAGCTGTCTGTTATTATATGAACTAGTAAGGAGAAGAGAGGCTGTAAATGTACATTTGTGTTATTACTAGATCATCAAAAATACATTTAGTGCAAAAATATTTTAGAAATGGAAACCACCTCAGATACGCAGATGAATATTAAAACTTTACATTAAAACTTTACATCTGCTTACATTATTACACATATTTTTAGACTACAACTTAAATAAATATTATAAGTAATAATAAAACACAAATTTGAATTTATAACATGAAACCTTGTCCTAGACTTTTTTCAACACATATCAAAGAACTGGTCTGATATTTAACTGTACGTGATTTTAAGACAAAGAGTGTCAAAACGAAAGTCACTTAGTTTTTAAAATAATAACACAAATTCTTGTCCGAACTTTGGCCAGTTTGAAACCATAAATGAGAGGATTCATAATAGGAGGTATCACAAGAAACTCTACTGACACAAAGTTTTTCAGGGTTTGAGGTAACTCTTTTGAACCAAGGCGCATATTTATAACATCGAAGAGTATAGTTACAACAAAAATAAATAATGAGAGTAGATGTGGGACACATGTTTGCATGAACTTTGCTCTGTTTTCTGTAGAATTGACACATGTTTTAATGATATACATATAGGACCAAACTATAAAAGCACCATGGAGCAAATAAATAATTATTGTAATGTTTACAAATATGCCATTAATTGTAGTTTGTTCTGGAAAACAAGCAAGTTGCACAATACTCCAGTTCAAACAGAATAGTCTGGAAATATATGGGCTGCATAACGTCAATCTAGAAGTCAGAAAATTATTTATGACCATAATGCAGAAAGTTGTTAACCAAGTAAAACACACTAACCTAATGACTCTTTGGTTTGACATGATAGAGTGGTACTTCAGTGGCTGACATATAGCCACATACCTGTCATATGCCATGACTGCAAGAATCGACAGTTCACCACAGGCAAAAGAATAAATCACCTGAGTCTGAATAAGGCAACTGTAATATGAGATAGCATGAACATCAGAGAGGAGATCCCAGAGAAACCTGGGGTAGAAACCTGTCGTACCATAAAGTCCATTTATGCAAAAAGCACAGAGCAGAATATACATAGGTTCATGGAGGTTGCTGTCCAAGATGATGGTCATAATTAGAGAAATATTCACCAGGCAAATGATGCAGTAACACAGCAAACTGAAAAAGAACAGAATAAACCTGTAGTTCACTGTTTCATTGAAACCTGAAAGAAAAAACATTGTTATAACAGAAATGTTATTCATAATGGTCGAGAGACTTAAGTTTAGCCCGGTCCCTGACTGTGTCTGTGTCTCTCTTCTCCTCTCTTCTCTGTTTTGTGTAGACTACAGAAACACGTGAGCTGGGATTTCAAACCAGCCAATCAATGATCTGGAATGAAGACTCAGTGGTTTGAAAAATCACAGGGGATTTAGTATGTTGCATGTACTAAACATATAACAATACAAGACAAATTTGCACATTTTTGAAAAGTGAGTATCAAATAATCTTTTAAACTGCTTTCATGATCACATATTTTAATCACTTGCACAATATGCTGTCTTATGGATACCGTTAGGATTTAATAGTGTTTATGCCAATTAAACATAATTGTCATGGTCCAAGGCTGGTTTGAAGTTTTTCTCTGTCTTTCTCTTTCCACTCTTCTCCTCTCCCTTTATTTTCAGGTGAACTTTGGGTTGACCCCACCTGGGAGACCACCTGCTGGTGGAGTCCACCTGTTTCCTGCTCTTCAGGTGATACACCTGCTTGTCATATGCTCATTCCCTCTCTGTATTTAAGGACAAGCTTGAACATGTACTCTTCACCAGAACATCATTGTGTTAGTGGCAGTGAAAAGGCGCTCTGATTCTCATTGAAATTCCTAGTGAGATTTGCTTGTTAATGTTGTTTTTTCTCCACCTCTTCGTAGCCCTTTAAAAAAAACCAAAAAACTCTTTATTTAAATTTTAAAGTTTTATATGAAACAGACATTCCAAAACACACAATTAGAACAAAAAACAAAAAACAAGGGGGGTAAAGTGGAAGTGAATGGATGGATGGATGGATGGAACGAGGGGGGGTATTATCTATATTGCTAACTTATTAGGCTGGTCTCATGAAAACTGGAAATTTGACCCACTATTCTTATACAATACCCACTTAGCCCATAGTCTTACATGGGTCCCTGCTTTAGTCCTGAGAGAGTAGGTCAGCTTCTCCATAGCGTATATTTCCTCGAAAGTGTCTAGCCACTGGACGAAGCTTGGAGGGTCGCACTTCAGCCAGTTTATTGTAACTGCCTTATTGTATGCAAGTATCAAAATTTTGAAGAGATAGGCATCTTCAGTCTGAGATATGGCGTGAGGTATCAAACCCAGGAACATTATTCTCGCATCCTTAATGGTTTTGAAGTCAAATATATCCTCCAAAGTCCTCAGAATTCTGTCTAAAAATGGTTGCAGTCTTGTACATGACCAAAAAACATTCCACATTGTCTCCAGCATTGCTGTTGTACTCTTAATTGCTTAGTTTTGATATAAGGGGTGGTGAAAAAAATGCATCAGAATCTTCCAACCAAATTCCCTCCACCCTTTAGAGCTAGTAGAGGATTGTTGTGTTTTGCACATAGAATACCAATCACTCTCAGACAACTGAATATTCATTTCCTGCTCCCATTTTAATTTAACATATAGAGAGTTTATACCAGTTTGCTTATGTAAACTCTTTTACAGCTTGGACACGATTCGTCTAGGAGTTTGTTTGTATGCAGCAATCAACACATCAATCAACTCATTACCTCCTGCTGAAATCCCTGTTTTAATTTCTGTCATAAAAATGTCTTAGCTGCAGATATCTCAACAGGTTTCTATTTTCTAGACTGAATTCTCTTTTGAGTTGATCAAATGTCTTGAAGTTTCTTCCTTCTAAAAATGTACACACAGCTGTTATTCCTTTTTCTCTCCATCTTGTAAATGTAATATCTATCACGCCAGGTCCAAACTTAGGGGTGCATGAGGGCCAAATAAGACGTTTGCTATCACCTTCTAGTTTATATTTCCTAACAACCTTTTTCCATATTATTAAAGTTTCCTCCACTATACGACCCCCACCTTTGAATGATCATATGCACTAAGCCTAGTCTGAGGTTGAGATTGGTCCATATTTACTTCAATGTGTTTCCATTTGGCCTGATAATCCGGAGAGCACCAATAAAAAATGTGTCACATTTGGGCTGCAAAGTAATATTCTCTAAGGTTAGGCAGTGCTAGACCACCGTAATCCCTGCCAAGTTGAAGTGTTTTAAATTTTACTCTTGGTCGAACTCCTGCCCATATAAACCGGCATATCATCTTATCCCAGTCTGCGAACTGAGAGTCTGGGATATAGATTGGTAACGAAAAAAAGATATAACAACCTTTGCAGCAGGTTCACTACCTCAATTCTAGAACTAAAATCCATTATTAACAATGACCACTTTGTAATATCATTGTGAATCATGTTATTTATTTTGTCATAATTTATATTATATAGCTTGCTCAGATCTTGGGTGATGGAGACACCCAAGTATTTCATTGATTTAGCATCCCATTTGAGTTTGTATTCCTGCCTGATTGCCTTATTTGGCATGAAGTTAATGGGGATAAATTGTGTTTTAGTGATATTTATACAGTAACCTGACATCTGGCCATAATCATCCAATGTTTTCAAAAGTCTGGGGAGAGTTATGTCTGGATTCTGGAGTTATGTTATAAAATCATCAGCAAAAATTCCAATTTTATAATTTTTTTTCACAATAGTTATTCCTTCCAGCTCCTTGTTTTGTCTAATAGCTTGTGCCATTGGCTCAATGAATATCACAAAAAGTATAGGACTAAGGCAACAGTCCTGGCGTGTACCCCTACCAAGCTTGAAACTGTCTGTCAGGTGACCATTGATTTTGATTCTTTCATTCTTGCATTGTAGCCCGTTTACTGAACTCGTCCCTCCAGGCTGTAACTACCTCAGTTCACCTCGGACAACTGATGGGCAGCCACTGTTTATAAACAATTTCATGTGTGGGCAGCTAACAGCTGATGTTTACTCCAGTTTTTAACTGCAATTGAAATCAAGCTGGGCAGGAATCATGCCGTGATAATGACAGTATTTTAGTTCCATTGAGTGTTTCTTTTTCATTCACCTCTTTTTCCTCTGTTTATGCACCACTCTGCATTTACTCATCAGTTATTATTCATCTCTGGTTCTCTTCCACAGCATGTCTTTTGTCCTGTCTCCCTCCCCTCAGCCTTAACCAGTCACAACAGCTGACTTCCCCTCCTTGAGCCTGGTTCTGCCAGAGGTTTCTTCCTGTTAAAGGGAATTTTTCCTTCCCACTCTTGCCAAGTGCTTGCTCATAGGGGTTCATTTTGATTGTTGGATTTTCTTGGTAATTATTGTAGGGTCTTTACCTTACAATGTAAAGCACCTTGAGGTGACAGTTTGTTGTGATTTGGTGCTATATAAATAAAACTGAATTGGATTGAATAAAAAAACAGCGAAATAGTGTTGTGTACCCTGGCAGCTGAGACCAGATGGAGGTTTAAAGCCCTACAAGGGGCCTTCATTCATTCATTGATCAAATGACCAAATGAAAAACAAATTGGCTTCCTGTGATGAGCCCACATCCTTTGAAGCATATATTTCCCTAGCCATCAGAATAGAAAACTGACTACATGAATGCAATAGAGAGCCTCAAAACACAATCCCTGCTCTGTGGCTTGCTCCAGTCTGCCTTCTGTTTCTATTTCATTTTGCAGTCTTCTGAGGTAGACACAGCTGAGCTGCTACAGCTCAGAAGAACTTGTCTTACCTTGGACATAGAATTTTATTGTGGTTAAGCCGGTCATTTCATTGCAGCCTGCCTGGTGTGGCCATAAAGCCTCATCCACCAGTAAAGGGGGGGTTACTGGTGGGCGTCTTTTCTGAATGTTCTTACCAGCCATCTGTGTTAATTAAGACCCCCCCCCCCCCCCCCCCCCCGTTATCCTAGGCTATTTGTGGCTTGAAAAACATAATTTTAATATCAACTGATTTAAATCAAATTTAAAGTTAATAACTGTGGCAGTAACTTGCAACACTTTTGCTGCAATTTCCTTAATTGACAAAGTCAGTGAGCAGGTCCCACAAAGGCCATGGATGAAGAGAGATACAGCACAGGCCAGATGAGCATCACCAGATTAGATCTGAAGAGTCTGATGTCTATGGGTCAAGTACAACAGACAACCATCAATTACAGAGCTGCATTAAATGATGTTCATTTGTTTGACTTCACTTGTATGAGTCCAATTACACAGCTTTTTCTGTACCGATGTATTCTGATGTGAAACTTATAGCCAGATGTAATATATAGATTTTCAAATATGACATTTTATCTAATCATTTAACCTCATTACTTATTCTGCAGCATTTCTCAGAAGATAACTGTTGAATACAAACAAGAAAAAAAAATCCAGAGAAGAACGACCAAAAGAAAAAAAACTGAACAGTGATGCAGTGAATATGAAATCTTTCAACCAAGCAGAAAAGGGTCCCCTTAAACCTGTAGGAATTAATGCTGAACTGTGGATTAAACTTACTATATCTTTGGGGTTGTGTAGAATACATTCATATTTTGACAACTAAAATGGAAATCTTTTTGTAATTTGCACATAACCAGTCACTGACAAGTGCGTGTTAAGTAATGAGAAGAGAGTTGTAGGCTTATCTTTTTTTGACCATCAAAAATACATCTGAGGTATGAACATAAAACAATTTTAGAACTGCTTAGACATCTAAGATATGCACACAAATATTGTAACAGTCTAACTGCTTAGATTATTAGCTAAAGTTTTGGAGGTTTAGTGGCTATTTGAATATGAAAAAAAAAAACAAGGGTTTGCCTTCAAACCTACAGGAAATAATGCTGAATTGTGGATAAAACTGCTTCACGTTCTTGCAGTTCTGTATTCATTTTATAAGACAGCATTATATCAAAGCAGAACGATACTCTGATAGCTCTGCCCCATCTAAAGCAATCTGTCATTTGATCCCTTTCCCATGTACTGTCTCCACAAAAGTAACAGGTGTTTATTATATGAAACAGTAATGAGAAGAGAGGCTGAAAATGTACATTTATGTTATTACTAGGTATCATCAAAAACACATTCAGTGCAAAGATATTTTGGAAATGGAATCCACCTCAGATGAATATTCAACTTTATGTCTGCTTACATTATTACACACATTTTCAGACTGCAAGTTGCAATAAAAGACAAATTGAAATCTATAAAGTGCAACCTTTTCCTAGACTTTTTTCCAATGCAAGAACCAGTCTGACTGCCTGTGATTTAAGACAATGAGTGTCCTTAGTAAATAAAACAAGTCACTTAGTTTTTAAAATAACACAAATTCGTTTACGAATTTTTGTCAGTTTGAAACCGTAAATGAGAGGATTCATAATAGGAGGTATGACAAGTAACTCTATCGACACAAAGTTTTTCAGGGTTTGAGGTAACTCTTTTGAACTAATTCGCAAACTTATAATGTCAAAGAGTATAGTTACAACAAAAATAAATAATGAGAGTAGATGTGGGACACATGTTTGCATGAACTTTGCTCTGTTTTCTATGGAATTGACACATGTTTTAATGATATACATATAGGACCACACAATAAAAGCACCATGGAGCAAATAAACAATTATTGTAATGTTTGTAACTATGCCATTAATTGCAGTTTGTTCTGGAAAACAAGCAAGTTGCACAATACTCCAATTCACACAGAAGAGTCTGGAAATATATGGGCTGCATAAGTTTAACCTCAATGTTAGAAAAACATTTGTTGCTATAATGCAGAAATTTGTTAACCAAGAAAAACACACCAACTTAATGACACTTTGCTTTGACATGATAGAGTGGTACTTCAATGGCTGACATATAGCCACATACCTGTCATATGCCATGAGTGCAAGAATTGACAGTTCACCACAGGCAAAAGAATAAATCACCTGAGCCTGAATAAGGCAACTGTAATATGAGATAGCATGAACATCAGAGAGGAGATCCCAGAGAAATCTGGGGTAGAAACCTGTCGTTCCATAAAGTCCATTCATGCAAAAAGCACAGAGCAGAATATACATAGGTTCATGGAGGTTGCTGTCCAAGATGATGGTCACATTTAGAGAAACATTCACCAGGCAAATGATGCAGTAACACAGCAAACTGAGAAAGAACAGAATAAACCTGTAGTTCACTGTTTCATTGAAACCTGAAAGAAAAAACATTGAAATTACAGAGACGTTAGTCATAATGGTTGAGAGACTTAAGTGTAGCCCAGTTCCTGACTGTGTCTGTGTCTCTCTCCTCCTCTCTTCTCTATCTTGCGTAGACTACAGCAACATGTGAACTGGGATTTCAAACCAGCCAATCAATGATGATTCTCTGGTTTGGAAAATCACAGGGGAGTTTGCATGTACTAAACATACACTACATTGCCAAAATTATCCACTTGCCTGTCCAAATAATTGACTTCAGGTGTTCCAATCTCTTCCATGGCCACAGGTGTATTAAACCAAGCACCTAGGCATGCAGAGTGCTTCTACAGATATTTGTGAAAGAATGGTTTGCTCTCAGTAGCTCGGTAAATTCCACCGTGGTACAATGATAGGATGACACTTGTGTCCAGTTGTGTGGGGATGGCCCCTTCCTGTTCCAGCATTACATGGTTGAGTGAATTTGGTGTGGAATAACGTGACTCCAGACCTCAACCCGGTAGAACACCTTTGGGATGAATTTATGTCATGATACGCTGTGGCAGGCAAGGAAGAGGACCCCAATGCAGGATATGCAAGGCGGTAGTGTGAAACCGAAGCTTTGATATGTGCTTCGAACCCTGGGCTCACAACTCCATAGAATCACTGTTTCGAAGCTTGCTTCAGGACAAAAAAAAAAAAACAATCACGTGACATATGACGCCCTAAGCAGCAACCGCTTCAGTCTCGGAATGAATCACCTGACTGGTTCAGGTGATCCGCTGGTTACGAATGAAGGAGAGAGAGCGAGACAGTCAGCCAGATTCATTCTCGCACAGTTTTAGCATTGTTATGGCCAACACTTACTGCTGAGTTATGAATTAATGCAGTTAATGCCATGTTTTCCCGGCACTCTGCTCAATAACACAACACACACACATTCATCCATCTTTATTTGTAAATAGAATCTGATATCATGATATTTGGTCATAACGTGTGTGCCTCAAACAATGCAAAGATGCTTCAGATCATTGAGGTGTGTGAGCAAGTGCACAAATGTGTGTAATTGAAAGCACTGCATGTTTCCAAGAGAGGGCGCTATAATTGAAACTTCTAGTAATGAACCTATTTTCTAAACACTTTTTCAAGTGGTTCAGTGCTTCACAAAAGCTTCATTTTCTCATCACTACAAGGCAGAAAGCTTCATTTAAATTAAAACTTTATTTACTGAGTGCAAAACAAACAGCAAAAGCATAATCCAGGGCAGGAAGCACATAGCAGAACCAGGAGTCAACTGCTGACAAAACACTGACATGAACACTGACAAGGACACGACAACAAGCAGAGGAAACACAGGACTTAAATACACAAGAGGGCTGATGAGGGGAGTGGAAACAGCTTGGAACACAGGTGAACCAAATGACACTAATGACAATGGGGAAGCAAAACAGAACATCACACACCGGGACAAGGAGACTATCAAAATAAAACAGGAAGTCAGACAAGGAAACAAAGATGCGGACTAGACACTGAACACCGGGGAAGCCAAGAAAACTAGAAATCAAAACATAACACAAAACACAAGTCCAAACAGTTCAGGGGGTCTGCCAGGGAAGTAACAGTAACAGTCCAGGTGGCCACCTAGGCCAAGGAACAGAACAAAACAAAAATACAGGGCCAGAACAAAATATAGCAGCACAAAGCTGGAAAAAGCAGTCCACACAAAACACAGGGGATAAGGACAAAGAGGGTCTAAACAGTTCAGGGGAGCCAAGGTCAAAAGAACAGAACCAAACAACAAAACAAAACGAAACCACAGGGCCAGAACAAAAAGCAACGGCACAAGGCCGGAAAACAGCCCACAATTTCAGGGTGCCACCCAGGCCAAGGGGCTGGACTTTAGGACCAGGGAACCCTATGGAGACGAGGTTGATCAGGCGGCCAATTGCAGTGCCAATGGCAAGACAAGACAGGAGGTCAACTGCAGTGCCAGCGGCGGTAGTGAGACGAGACAGCAGACCGTCTGCGATCTCAGCGGCGCCGATGCACAGGACTCAGTTCAGGACCCTGGAGGACAGCCATGTGGCCAGCGGCGAGGACGGAGGTAGCCGGGTTGTTGGGGCCGGTGGTGAAGACACTCAGGCGGCATGGCTGGTAGCCGGCATCGATGAAGGCGACGGGACCCCTCGGGTGGCTTGGCAGGGAGCACTGACTCGGTCCCTGGAGCCTCCGACTGCGCCGGACCCTCAGGCTCCTGACGAGACTCGGACTGCACCAGACCCTCGGGCTCCGGACGAGGCTCGGACTAAGCCGGACCCTCAGGCTCTGGACAAGGTACTGGTGGCGAAGACAGACGAGGTGCAGATGCAGGCTGCAGCATTGAAGGCTCAGAAGCTGCGGACTCTGGCAACTGAAGGAGAGCTGCTGTGGCTGGTGTGGACTCGGGCTGCGGAGGCTTTGCTGCAGCTGGCGCTGAAGACTGTGGCGGTGCCTCTGCTGCAGGCGCTGAAGACTATGGCGGTGCTGTCGACGCTGAAGATGGTGTTGGAGACAGAAGATGTCATGGTCTTGGTCCGGTGGCCCAGTATTTTGTTTCTTTTGTATAGCTCTGTTTTGTTTTTCTTGGGTTGTGCTTCTTAGTGTTTCTTATAGATAGTTTTCTCAGTTTGTTTGGACATTCTGTTTAGTTTCTCTTCCTGTTGTTTCTTTGTCAAGTTTTCTGTGTTAGGTCTGCATGTGTTTTGTTGGTCACTTCCTGTTTTATTTTGGTAGTCTCATGCTCCTTGTGTGTTGTGTTCAGTTTTGCTTCCTGTATTAAGTTCATTCATTTCACCTGTTTGGCCCCACTGTTTCCACTCACACCTCATTCCGTCTTGTGTATTTAAGTCTCAGTGTTGTTTAGCTCTGTGTTCGGGTCCTTGTCAGTTTAACGTCTAGGTTGACACCCCTGCTGTGTGTTTCGTATTTTCGAGTTTCAAGTTTTGGATTTCAAGTTTCGAGTTTTCATTGCGTAGCTGGCTCCTGACCAGCCTGTTTGAGTTATAGCCTTGTCAATAAAATTTTAAGTTCCAACTCGCTCTCGCCTGTGTTCTGCTCTGAAGTCCTCCCTGCCTTGCCTGCACCAGCAACCGTGACAGAAGAAAAAGCTGAGGCCACTCTGTAGGGCACACAGTCATCTCCTCAGATGACCCAGGCTTCTTATGAGGGCCCTCTGCTGCTCCGTGAGGTTGGACTGCCAAGAGACAGATACGGGTGCAGGAGTGGGCCTGTCCTAGGCCTCTCCCACCCGCGGAGCAGATACGGGAGCAGGGACTGACTAGTCCATAGCCATCCCTATGGAGTAAACAGAGCAGGAGTGGGCCTGTCCTTGACCACTCCCACCTGTCTCTCAGGAGCACAGCTCACAGTTTTTCAGAGTTTATTGTCTCTAAAAACACAGTCTCTTCTGTGGCCAGTTTATTAGGAACAGTCTCTTTTGTGGGCAGAAGGTGTAGATTGGTGATTAAATAATCCTTCACTAACCCGTGCAAGGAATCCAACAGACATGGAAAGCTAGCTTCCTGCTCTTCCTCACACGGGTCAGATAGCAGTTCAAAACACAAAGTGTCCACTACACAATTGATTGTCTTCCTCTCCTCATCAGAGAGGGAGAGAGCAGTAGAGTCCATCCCATTCTTGTATGAAATAGTTTTAGACAGAATACCATTAGCCACACAGTTTCAGACACAATCTCAGACATGTTACTTCTTTCAAAATTTCCCCCGGAAACACAACAAAATTACTCACTGTCTCAGCGGGTTGGGCCTGATGTTTTCGCTGCTGAGAGCCACGTGCGCACCCCACTGAAGCAGGCTGTGACAGCAGTGGTGTTGACCGGGACTCCGCGGCTGCGGTGTGGATATCCGCGGCTGCGTCGATGGCGTGATAATCCGCAGCTGCGGCGATGAAGGGCCATAATATCCCATGAAGTGGTCGAACGATTCCTGTGGCGTTAAACCACACGTCTCCGGAGAAAACTCTCTCTGCCGTTGCCAGGAACTCTTCTTCCTCTGTTGCTGCACTGACTGCTGAGGAGAAGAGGGGCTAGCATGTGGAGAGGCAGGCGAGTGAGCGGCTGGAGCCAGGAAAAGTCCACCCAATCAGAGTACCTGCGGCTTAGGCAGGGAAGGTGAGCGGCATCACCGGGGGCCTTTTCAATACACAGGTCCCCTCAGAGCCAGGCGAGTGCCACTGTACTCGCCGCTCCCTCCAGTTCCCCCTGTAGCTTCGCTCCCCTTAGCTTCGGTCCCTTTCGTCCCTCCGGTCCCCTCTGTGCCCTCGGCCCCTTCCGTCTGCCCTTGAGCTGTGGTCCCCTCAGGTAGCGCTGCACCTTCTCCACCTCTCCGCCGCCGCCGCTGGGAGCACGGTCGGCCTCCTGCTCGGCTTCATCCTCGCTGCTGCCGCTGGGGGCATGGTCGGCCTCCTGCTCGCCTTCGTCCTCACCACCGCCACCGCTAGGAGCGCGGTCGGCCTCTTGCCTTGCATTGCCGCTGGCAGTGTGGTCAACCCCCAGAACTGTTTAGTTTGTGCCATGGACTGGTTGGCTTTCTGCTTTGCTTGGTTCGCTTTGTTTTTCATTGTGGATTGTTCCCAGCTTTGTGCTGCCGCTTTTTGTTTCCTTTGTGTATGAAAGGTCCAGTCTGAAACTGTGCAGGCCCTTTAAATCTTGCAGCTAGCTCGTCCGATGTTACGTGATCGCCCTTAGCGTATCAGGTGATAGGCGAGTGAGAGAGGAATGGCGAGAGAGAGAGAAACGGCGAAATAGTGTAATGGCGGCCACACCACACTGAACCATGTGCTATAGCCCGAGCCATATGGACTGCATGTTCCCCCCTTTTTGGATGTTCTGAGAGCTAAGTGAATGACGAGAAAAACTAACTACTCAGACATCATTAAAGCTACTGGGCGGCAAGCCAGTAACCAAAGATCATCTCTCCTCATTCTTCCTGTATCCTAACCGATACCTCATCCTGGTACGGTTTCACCCACGAACCTGCCCTATCTCTACAGAAACCCTTTTTTACACTTTGGGTTTGTTTTTGGGCTCTTTTGTTTTTTTTGTTTTGCAGACCAGCCGTGTGTCAAAGTTTAAATGGGCTACATAACTTTAACCTTGATACTAGAAAAAAAAAAAAACACGTTTTGCTATAATGCAGAAAGTTGTTAACCAAGAAAAACACACTAACCTAATGACTCTTTACTTTGACTGATAGAGTGGTACTTCAGTGGTCGACATATAGCCACATATCTGTCATAAGCCATGAATACAAGAATCGACAGTCCACTGCGTCCAAAAGAATGCATCAGGTGAGTCTGAATAAGGCATCCAGAATTTGAAATAGCACGGACAGGAGAGAGCAGAGCCCACAGAAATTTGGAGTAGAAATTTTTTGAACCTACCTATCCTACTGTATCTCTTTCTGTTTTCCTGCTAAAGGTAGCGTCGGTAAAAAGGCTGCATGACCTCAGACACCTGTCTCCCCTGTTTGTTCTGTTGTTTGTATTTCTTTGATGGGTGTTCTGTTAACTGTAATTTCCCCACTGTGAGACTAATAAAGGTATTCATTCATTCATTCATTCAGAAATCAGTTGTCCCATAAAGTGCATTAATGCAAAAAAAAAAAAAAAAAAAAAAAAAAAGCACACACACAGAAGATACACAGGTTCATGGAGATTCCTGTCCAAGATGATGGTCACACCAATAGAAACATTCACCAGGAAATGATGTAAGTAATGATGTAAGTACAGCAAACTGAGAAATAATTCACCGTTCACCGTTTAATTTAAACTTGAAAAAAAAAATTGTTATTACAGAGACATTATTGACTGAGAGAAATAAGTGTAACCCATGCCTCACAGCATCTGATCTCCCCGCTCCTCTCTTCGTCCTTATCAAGTAAAGTGTGACAGTCTAAGGTTTACAGTAAGTTTGGTCTTTTGGGGTGCCAACCAGGTCTCTGTCTCCTGACATGTAAGATTTTACAGATTGACAGCTTTGTTACCTTACAAACCACACAAAGGGTGCAAGAAATGGGAAACTTAAAACTCTGAACATCAAATAAAAACACCCAATTCTGTTTATCAATGACACAAAAAACTATATATGTATTCAAACACCCATACCGTACAACAAAACACATAAAAAACAACCATTAACTCAGGAATTTCAGTTCAGGATAGTCCCATATATTTCAGTCCACTCTGAGTACTTCAGTTCATTTATAAGGAAAAGAAATCCACTCCGGGTTTTATCAATCCCCAGTTCATTCTAGTCAGTTCAAAGGACAGAAACGCCTCCCAAAAAACTCCACTTCGGGTTTTCCAGCCAACGCGGGATCAAAACAAGGAAGTGTTCCCGGCACTTCCAAACAAAGTGTCCTGAAGTTTTTTAACAACAAACAGGCAGATCCACCAGGTTTAACCAGCATGTGTGACTTACTGCGCCAGGGTGAATTGGGGTTGTCCACCCCTGAGCTGTCTCTTTGATGAATTCCTGATCCGGTAGCTTGCTCCTCCCAGCTGAGTGTCCCGAGGCGACGTTGGACTTGCTGAGCCTGGAGGATAAATTATCCCTGTGTTAGGCTGAGATCCGCTTTTACCAGCGTTTCCCGCACTGAGTCCTGACCCATATGAAAAAGAGTAAAGGTGCTGAACACTGATTGAAGCGCCAAATCCGTGGAATCTAACTGCTTGACACCCGGCGGAGAGTGAAGGTAAGCTCAAAGGGAAAAACAAAATACACAACAACAACAACCACCACATGCGGCTGTCAAAGTAGACTACAGCACTACCGGACTGAGATCTCAGATCAGCCAATCAATGGTCAGGAATGAAACCGCACTACTTTTGAAGTTCGCTGAGTATTCATGTATGTTCAAATGTAATAATCACCAAACAGGACATAAAAATAAACCCTGGTCATACATAAGAATTGAAAATTGAAATAAATATTAAATATAACCTTTATTTAACCAGGCAAGCAGATTAAAAACAATTTCTTATAAGTACTGAGGTGATTATGTTCCAGGGGCCAAAGTTGGCCACTTGAGGCTGGCTCCAGTAGTTAATCACACTTTTCACATTAAGATGTTTAACATGTTTACAGCCTGTTCAAAAGGCTAAAGTCACTCAAATTAAGACTGTGGCTGCTTTGACTCACAGGTGTATTGGTCACTACTGACTATATCAGCTAAAACTAGTTCAGGCCATCAAACAGGGTCTCTCAGCGCAGTGCTGGTGCCTTTTATAACCTTTTTTTAAATATTTTCTAGCAAATACCACTGCTTGCTGTGTTGTCATGTAATAAGAGTGTGCAGAGCGAAGGATCCAAACAAAAAAACAGGGAACATGAAGGTCCAGATAACAGGGACTGCAGTTCAGGAAGTTGGCCCTGCCACAGGTCAGAGCAACCAGCAATTCATGAGTGCCAGGCAAAGCAAAGGAACAGTTTAGGGGGTCGACCTGGAGGAGGAGCTAGGCAGAGAAACCCTTCAGGTTGCTGGCCAGTACACTGCAACGGAGGCGGCCAATGACCGAGGCAACGAAGCCCCCCCAGAGGCTTGGCTTGGGCCCAGAAATGAGGAAGCAAGACTGAAGGCCAGCAGCGTGAGAAGCAGGAGCACTCCAGTGGCTTAACAGGGGGGTTGACAACAACAGAGGAAACAGGACCTCTCCGGAATCTTGGCAAGGGGCCTTGTAATGAGAAGGTAGGGCAGGAGGTCAGCAACAATGGAGGTGACGGAGACCCTCTGGTGGTGGGCCAGGAGGTCAGCAGTAGAGACGGAGCCTCTTGGCTGGAGGCCGGCACTGAAGGGGAGAAAATCCCTCCAGAGAAGGGATGTGGAGCCTGTTTTGATAGTCATCTGATCCCTGTCTGTTGTGTTCAGTTTGGTTTCCCCTGGTCTCGTCAAGGTAATCAGCGTCACCTGTGTTCCCACCTGTTTCCACTTCCCTCATCAGCCCTCCTGTGTATTTAAGTCCCGTATTTTCTCTGCCTGTTGTCGCGTTGTCGTCATTGTGTCCTCACTTTGGGATTCCTGTTGGTTTGCCTTGTTTCTGGATTTCAAGTCAAGTTTACTTTTGTTTTGCATTTCATGCCACTGGTCCTGCCCAGTCTGGCCTTTTATTTGCACTGGTAAATAAAGCTGAGTTTATATTTGACCTCTGCTTCAAGTATCCTGCACTGGGGTCCTCCTTCCTGCCTGCCACACAGCCGTTTCGTGACATTTATATACTATCTATAGTTTGAAAATAACATTTGAGACTGGTATTATGAAAGAGTATAAAGCCAACTGCTACCTTTGGCACATTATGTACAAGCAGTTAAGCGGCTAACCACTGCACCACTGTACTGCCTCTGGTACATTAAATTGTAAACATAATAGAGCTTGTAGGTCAGAAAGCTGATATTCAGAAGGCCTGATTATAAGAAGTTCATTACAGCAATATGTCTTCAAGTGTTTGGAGAATCTGGTCAGAATGAGAGCCCATCAGTGATTGCATTTTTAACAGCAGTAAAACAGAGCTGTAACGCAGGTACAGCATGTGGGATGGTGTGACGGTCGATCCCAGCTAAGCATCTTTGTGTGGTTGTGTGGTGATATGGTTTGTTGCACTGTGTCCACTTATCCAATTCAGGGTCAAGCTGTCATATATTGAGACAGGTTGCCATTATGGGCCAGCACATACAGACAGACAACAGTTCATAAACTAGAAGCAGGCGTACTTGCAGACACGGGGAGAACATATTTGTTATTTGGAGGTGGAAAAATTGTAGGGCTGCAGGAATTTTTTCCATGTGACAAATTTGTTAAAATGTATTCAATTAAATATTTAACAAAATACTAACTTTCCCATTAGTTTGAGTATATCACATTTATTGATTGTCACTTTTTTAAAGGGCATCGAATGTTTTCTTGTCCAAATCTCGTGTTGTCTTGTCAAAAAAAAGACATCCAATTTCATGCTTACTTTTCACATTTATATTAACAAAATTATTTGATATGACAAAATTATTCCAAAAAGTAAAACAGACAGTTTGCATTAATAAAATGCACATTTTAGCATTCGTTTGAGTACATCACATTTATTATGGTCACTTTTTTGAAGGGCAAAAAGGATTGACATCAATTTCTATGCTTGATTTTCACATTTATATCAACAAAATTACACCACTTTATATCAAAAACCATTTGTTTGTCATTCATGTGCACCTGACTGCATCAGACTTACTAAATACATCAAAAGCATTTTTGACATTCAACAAGGAAAACAAAGGGAGCATGCTTTAACATTAATGATCAAATGTGAATCTATCTGTATATACTTATACTATTAAAACAAAGTTATTCTTAGCAGAACTATTATCCCCATTTAACTTTAATGTGTGTTTATTTGATTCTTTCAAGGAGATAATGAAAGAACATTTTTTAATAGAAACAACACAGGTTATTTACACCATTCTTATTGCTATATAAGATTTATCTGATTAGGCATGGTATCTTTCTTAAGATACATTTTCTAATTTCTGGCAACTTTAAGCCATACATGAGAGGATTCAAAATTGGGGGAATCACAACAAACTCCAGTGACAGAATGATGCCCAGAAATGGATTGAGCTCTTCAAGGTCAATTCTGCTGAGGGCAATATCACAAAACACAGTAATAGAATAATTGACAAAAGTAATAATGTGTGGCATGCAGCTCTTTATGACTTTGCCCTTGAACGCTGAAGAGCGCTTCCTGCAAACAAGGAAAATTTGCATATATGTATACAAGACAAAAGTAAGTGGCAGAAACACTGTGGTTATGGTCACAAACATGCCAATAATGTTATTGATCACTGTAGGCACACATGACAATTTTACAACAGGCCAGTTAGCACAAAATACCTTTGGTATCTTATTGCCACACAGGGGAAGTGTGGAGGCCAGATAAACACAGGCTGCAACTGAAAAGGCTGGATAGATCCATGCAAAGGCAAGCAACTTAGAGATTATCCTTGAAGTTAGTTTGTTGTGGTAATGCAAAGGCTGGCATATAGCAACAAACCGGTCATATGCCATTATACCTAAAATGGTAAGCTCATAGGATGCATAGGTGTAAATGATATAGATCTGAGTGAAACAAGCTGAACGGGAGATCAATTGAGAGTCAGACAGAAGATCTCTTAGAAATCTGAAGAAAAAGCCACCAGAGCCGTACAGAGAGTTCATCGAGAGGCACATAATAAAAATGTACATGGGCTCATGTAAAGTTTTCTCTCTTGATATTACTACTACTATGACAAGATTCGCTGAGATAATAAAAGCATACAACAGGAAACACAAGACAAATATTGGGTAGCGGTAATTTCTTATGTTCATGAACATTGTAAGATTAAAATACGGTGGATGAGTATAGTTTTCCATTTACCCCATAGGCAGTACAGCAGATGATCTGATGATAACCTGTTGAGTATCCTTAGTGCAGCTGCAACTTTTAGTTTCCTGTTTAGTCACAGGTCGGTTTTAATATTAGCTGAGGCAATGACAGGTACACTGAACAACACAGAACTACACAAGAGAACAAAAATATTGTGTCAGTTAACAAATGTAAAACATACATTTGTTTTTTGTTTTTTTTTAAAAGATTCACTACAACTAAAAGTTCCTCGTGATGTCTGTGTGTGGTCTGTGGAAGAGCAGGTAACCACTGTGGATTAGGAGAGGTGCTGAGAGCCTCTTTAACTAGTCACACGAAAATGCATGACAACAGTTGACAGTTATCACTCCGTAGGGAATTTAAAACGGACCATGTCAGTTTGCTCACAACAGCATTTACACATTATGTATAATATTTATATGTTTTTAAAAAGTATATACACATTCTATTTATTATAGTGATAAACTCATGGGACTCTTTATTAGGTATACCTTGTAAGCACTGGGTTAGACCTCCCTTTGACTTTAGAATTGCCTTAATTCTACATGATGCAGATTCATTTCTCAGATTCTGTTCCATATGGACATAATAGAATCACAGTTTCTGTGTTCTGTGGTCACCAGGTAGGCTGTGGTGTCTGAGCAATGAATAAATGATAAAGGGACCAAAAGTGTTCTAGAAAAATGTCCCCCCGACTATTATACCATTACCAGCTGCCTGAACCATTGATACAAGGCAGGATGGATCCATATTTTTATGTTGTTTACATCAAATTCTGACCCTACCAGAAATTGAGACTTATCGATGTTTTTCTGATCTGTTTTCCAATTTTAGTGAGCCAAATTGTAGCCCCAGTTTCCTCTTCTTAGCTGACATGAGTGATACCCAGTGTAATTTTCTGCTGTTCAAAGTAACGAGTGGTTATTTGAGCTGCTACGACCTGCCTATCAGGTAAATGCAGTTTGGCCATTTGGCCCAGAGAACTCACTAAATAGTTCCTCTTTTCTGGGCCAGCCATAGTTTAATGGGTAACACAGTTACTGGGCAAATGAAAGGTTGCTGGTTTGATTCCAGCTAGAGAAGCATGTCCCTTTTGGGGTTGTGTCAGGAAGGGCATCTGGCATAAAACTCTACCAGATAAAAACTGGGAGCAGCCAAAAATAGCTTCTTCTTTGTAAACCCTCGAGATGGCTGTGCGGGAAAATCAGGTTGCTGAAATACTCAGACTAGTCCGACAGTCATGTCACATCAAAAGTCAATTAAATCAGCTTTCTTCCCCATTCTGATGCTCTGTTTGAACTCCAGCAGACTGTCTTAACCATGCCTAAATACACTGAGTTTGTGACTGGCAGATTAGATGTTTGTGTTAATGATGTACCTTATAAAGTGGCTGGTGAGTGTAGGTATCTGCTGCTGGTGATATAAATCATTGGAGCTAGAAATGTAGGAGATATTCTGAGTAAACAAACTTTTTTGATGCCTCTAGTTGGTATAAGAAATAGTAGTTTGTTCAAGTAATTTTTATATTGTTACTATATGTGCTATTCTTGGTTGAGTGGGTTGTGCTGGCTGGGTTATGCAGTGCTCACAGTCTGCAGGTGTTTTCATACAGTGTAGGGAAAATCAGTTTGGGACATATCTTAAATCGCACTTTCTGACTTGTAGCAGAGAGCAGAAGATAGCCTGCTTCAGACATGTTTCAGACATACTTCATTACTGGGAATACTCTGCTTGGTTTGAGGCGCTGCCAACTTCCATGATACCGACAACCGCTATTAACCTTAAATTTACCTATTACTGAAGGCTTTCCCACATCACACTGACTATGCACTAATGTCCTATCTGACAGCCTTAGACATTTATTTTCCCACATGCACCTCCATCTGTTCATATCTCTGGGCTACAGTATGTGTATCCTGCACTGTAACCTGACAGCTATACCCTAATGGATATAGTAAAACAACATGGTAATTAAGATAGATGGCTGCTTACATGAAGTGCTCTGTAACAAAGAAACTGGGCCTTTATCTGTGGAGCTGAACCATTTCATTACCAGCACAGGCATGTGGACATTTACTAAAAATAGCACAGTAACAACCAATTCTCCAACCATAGTTCCAGCAAGCAGCCGCTTCCAAAAGGACAGCTTGAGCTTAGATTTAAAGACAGTCACAACTGATGCTTGTCTGATGTCACTTGGGGGATCATTCCAGTTTTAAGTCTTAGCCTGTTTCTCAAGGGAAACCTGGATCACCTGTCCTAAACCCCAAACACTTCCAGGTTGCCAGTTATACTTTGTTTTTTCACTCACGATTCAATTCAGTTTTATTTATCTCGTATATAGCACCAAATCACAATAGTTGCTTCAAAGCGCTTTATATTGTAAGCTCAAGACCATACAAATATAAATCGGACATCTTTCTCAGCTCACTGAGCTCAGCAGACTATTCACGAATAGGGACTGCCACTGTAGTGCACCACAATATGTGCCCCCCCTCCCCCCCGTATCAGAGGCTCAAAAGTAGTTGGACAAATGACTGGCAAGTAGTCTCATTGGAAAATGAGCCTCGTGTCCTTGTTATTTTGTGACAAATTAAGCAGTTAAAATATCTGGAATTGATTCCATATGTTGAACTTGCATTTGGCAGCTTTTCAATGAAACTCTCAGTATGAGGTCCAAAGAGAGTGCAGGTCAACGATCATTAGGGTGAAAAAAATCAAAATAAACTATCAAAGTGTCACAGGCTGCATGGACCAATAATTACTGGTGGACTCAAATGCAAGACTCAAAGAGACTGGATTGTTGATCTTTACTGTCTTTATTGTTCAAAGGAGATTTGCAATAATGAGTGAGGATTCTGAGGTGTCTATGGGTGCAGGACTGACCACGGGATAGGGGATTCTGGGGAAACGGAACTCTGGTTCCATCTAGAAGGAGGAGGGACATCTGCTTAGCTCTTCCTGGACTCGGAGAGCTAGAGATTCCAAAACAAAGACAAACCAGTACAGGACTATGACACAGAGAGGAAGAGCAAAAACTTTAGGAGTGGCCAAATCAGCCTGGTACATTCTCTAAAGGAAGTAATGCACTGCTGACTCAGCATCACTGAAAAGCCTGAAAGATCACAGAAGATAATTAAAATGTATGATCACAGAATTCTTTCCTTGGTTATAAAAAAACCCTTCACAACACCTAACCAAGTCAAGAACACTGAGGAGGTTTATCACTATGAAAATCTACACTCAAGACACCTTCATGTAGAGAGGTTACAACAAGGTACAAAACACTAGTTATATTTAAAGTATGGAGAAAGAAAGGAACAGCTGAAAATCCAAAACATTCCATATCATCTCTCATAGATTGTGGAGGCATTGTTGGGCACGTATGGCTGCCAATGGAACGGTATCAACTAATATTTATTGATGTGCTTAATGATAGAGGTAGTGGAAAAAATACTCTGTATACTGCAAAATCAAAAATGAGCTTTTCAAGGCAAACAAATAGGATTTTCTTCCATGGCCAAGTCAGTCACCTGATCTCAACCCATTTCCAGTTACTAAATACAAAACTAGATGCAGAGAGACCCACAAACAAGCAGCAACTAAAGGTATGAACTCCATACATGTGTATTTATATACATACAGTGGTGTGCAATGGAATATTACAAAAGGATTCACATACATAAAGGATTTATTAGAACAGGCAAAAATATGTAAAGCTTCAAGCAGTCTTTAGGATAAACTTTCAAAACAACTTGTCACAAACACACACACAGGCTATGAATGATGCAAGTATATTGAAAAGAATTGCATGAGTCCCCTTGGACACTCTAGATGTCCATCACGACTATGAATCCTCAGGTGTATCTCCTTCAGGTGCCAAAATACAGAGCATGGGGGATTAGTGTCAGTATAGTGAGCACGGGTAAGTTGTAGTCCATAAACGTGTGTTTAATTCAGCTCCTCTGGTACAATGTTTAATGAGGTTGAAATTAATGAGAGCCCATGGGATGGTTTACTGCTCAAGTTGGAAATGGTCAACAGGTCATCGTCTTTATTATCCCACAAGAGCAATTAAACATACTTTGCAATGCCCAGAGGGCTGTGCTGGGTTACCAAATCAAAACAAAAATGTTTTTCAGTTTAGCAAGTGGTCAATAGATGAACAACAAACTGTGACAAATGTACAAGTGAAACCAGCTGACTGACCTGTTGAACTTGTTTGTAGAAATCTATGATGTAGCAGTCATAAACGTTCTCACTTTGATGCAATATACATAGCATCAAAATGGCACGTGTCTTTCTAGCAAAGCTGGCCTCTGGACTCAAGCATAAAATGATAAATGACATGGCACCATAAATGAACAGAAAGGGGCTCCTAACAGGGGTGTAGGAATGAGTTTACTATTGGGGGGGACACATATTGGAAACCTGACAGATCCATGAATACTCTGAGCAAAGCATTAAAAAAAATGATATTTGATCTTTTACTTTCTTCTTTTTCAAATGTTTCTTGGAAAAATAGTGTTGTGTACGCCTATATTATTGCATGTATAATTTACATATGTATATGTTTTATAATTGTAAGACTTGGGCAAACTGGCTTGAGCACAGATAATTGTTACCAATGCATATGTAATTGTTACCAGTCCATACATAAATGTTACCAATACATAGATAATTATTACAAATGCACACATAAATGTTACCAGTGCACACACAAATGTTACCAATACATAGATAATTGTTACTAATGCATAGATAATTGTTACCAGTGCACACACAAATGTTACCAATACATAGATAATTGTTACAAATGCACACATAAATGTTACCAGTGCACACACAAATGTTACCAATACATAGATAATTGTTACTAATGCATAGATAATTGTTACGCCTTCAAAATAAAAGCACACAAGTTAAAGATTTCAAAATCAAGTATTTTTCTCCTCCGCGGTGTAATATTTGGGTGGAACAAATGCGCCTGTCTCCAATATTGGGGGGGACACGTCCCCTCCGTCCCCCCCGGTTCCTACGCCTATGGCTCCTAAGATTATATGCACATACAGTGTGCCCAACTGGTATTAGGCCACCTGGAGCCCCAAAGAAGTCCATCCATCCATCCATTCTCTTCTGCTTATCCTATTCAGGGTCGTGGGGGTGCTGAAGCCTATCCCAGCTGCCAAAGGGCGAGAGGTAGGGTACACCCTGTACAGGTCACCAGTCTGTCGCCGGGCTAACACAGAGAGACAGCCATCCACACCGTCCAATCATCCACACCTGACCCCAGTAACTGCATGTCTTTGGACTGTGGGAGGAAACCGGAGTACCTGGAGGAAACCCACGCAGACACAGGGAGAGAGAGAGAGAGAGAGAGAGAGAGAGGCCTGGGCCAAGGTGAATTGAACCCAGGCCTTCTAGATGTTATTCTAACTGTGAAGCAGCAGTACTAACCACCGCACCACGGTGCTGCCCAGTGGCACACTATTGTGTTGTTATAATATTAAAAATAATAAAAATTGCCATAAGGGTTATAAAATCAGGTGTTACTGCATGTTATATTCTGGTAAAAGATAGAGAATTAAATAAGATTTTTTTTTTTAATGACACCTTTTAAAAATAAATTAGTTTTGACCTCCTCAGGTTTCTATCTTGAAGATATACTGTAAGGAACTTGGGATATTAGGCTCTGTCATAAAATGCAATAAAAAGTAAATTATTACAATGAGTAACACACAAATAATTTTTTAAATTTTCAGCTCATGAGGACTCCAGACTTAGGGAAGTAAAACTGTTTGTCCTAAACAATGCCTTTGGGGACCTTTTACTGTTTTGATCCAGTTTTTGAAAAATAGACCAAATCCAAATTAGTGTAGGACTGCTAATAGGAATTTCCAGTTTACCTGGTCAGTGCTATCTCTGTATCTAAGGAGAGAACTGTGGTTTCTAACTTGTTAATGGAGCAGTAATCTATTACATTTATTAGTCTATGTGTATTACTAACTGAGTGTCTACCCTTGTCAAAACCAGATCGATCTTTTCAAATCTTCTGGTAAGCAGGTTGCAAATTATTTTAAGGTCTGTATTTGCAAGTGAAATTGGATGGTAGCTGGATGGTGATTGCCTGGTTTAAGAAGCAGGCGAATGTTGGCAGAGTTCATGTTTGGAGATTGTGTGTGAGATCATTCTCAATTTGAGTCACCATTCTGAAAAAAGTGGGTGCTAGCACAGAATTCTTTATAAAACTGCTGGAAAACCATTTGAACCTGGGGCTTTAGGAGATGCTGTTATTAACCCAGTGAACTGATGAAAATGAGAGCAAAAGGAACGAATCAGAAAAAGGCATTGTGTATACAGATCACCTGATCAATCAATACAGCCATGGCATAGTAATCTGGTCACGGTATACCTGTCCATTGACATAAAGTTTAGCGACTGCGATGACAGCCCGGGAGCCTCCTTCCAGTAACTTTTTTTTGGATCAGGAACAGGACTTTGTGTCACTCCAGGATTTCCTTTGGAAACTGATCATTCACACTCTTGAGAAGCTCTTTTTGCTTGAAGTGTTCGTATTTGGGTCTGCATCTTCCGGGTTGCTTCCCTGCCAGGCGGTGGAACACGGTGAAAGGTGATGCCTTTCCAGGAGCTTTGGGTGAGTTTGTATAATCACTTCTACTGTAGTTTCAGGATCTTCTTCTGTCTTCTCTCTCATTCTCTAGCATGCCTGAGAACACAAGGTTTTCCCTCATGCTGCGGGCCTGGAGCTCGATAACCCTTTTAGGTCATTCCCTCAGTGAGGGATTTCACTGACTCTCCAAGGACAGTGTTTTTTGCGGTGAGTGTTTCCACCTGCTGCTGGCGAAACTCTACAGACTCCCACAGAGCCTGAAACTCTTTGTGGAGGATTTCTACTGAGGCCAGGTGGGCATCAAAGCTAGACAGTTTGGTATTTATTGACTCCAAAATGTCCACGACATTGCTTAGTATGTGGAGAGGCCGCATCTGGGGAGTCTTCAGGGTGGCTCCCCTTGGTGGACGGAGCTCTTTTGTTGGTGGAGGGAGTCGGCGTCTTGTCCGGTTTCCCCATGACAACTGGCTCGAAACACTAAACTGTCCAGATCCTGTTCGCCATGCTCCAGCATGTTAAAAGTATTGAAAATCTATCTAGAAATATTTTATATTTATATTTTATATTTATATTTTATTACTTTAAGGCTTTCTGTAAATAAATTGGCAGAGAAAACTAATGTTTGTTATCAATGAAGCACCGTCATGCTCAACGCTGCCAAGATTCTCGTAATCAATCGAAGTCTCGCGTCACTACAGCATAGCTTCAATACTTTGTTGTGCATTGTTAACAAATCTGCAGCTCAGGTTAGCTCCTGGCTTCAGAGGCACCTTTCAGCTAGTAAGAAACATTTTTCTATGCCAGTTTTACTTTTTCCTGTGTTTTAAATGAACCTCTACTTTTACCTTTGAGACTACAGCTTGATGTTAATGATTGTTTGTGGGGTTTTTTTCTCTGCATGCCTTTTGAATGAGATAGGTGTGGAAAAACTCCACTCCACTCCAAGTGTGGGAAGTCAAAGGCAAACAAGAGTGCAGTGTGTGTCCTGACAGCTTTAACAAGGACTGTAGCAAGAAGACAAGAGAAGATATACAGAAGGCAAACTACATTAAAAGAAAAGCAATTAAAATCAAACGAGACTGAAGGACAACAAAGACGAACTTTGCTCCACAAAGAAGGCTGTTTTGCAGCACAGATTAGAAAAGCCATAGTTGTAAAGAGCAGCAGAAGCGTGAAAAGGCAGTTCAATGGCATACCGGCTGTTTGAAGGGAAGGATCATGCTACTATCTACCAAAAGTATCGCTTTACACCTCCAAAAAGGCTCATGGATGTTATCATTCAGTATTTAGATAAAAAGGTATGCTATGTCTAAAATGGAATGTTAACACAGTGCATATTATGATTGCATTTGAAGCCCTTTCTTAAGGAAAGGTATTAACAAGCACTAAAGTCCTGTTTATATCTGCAGAAGGGACAGCCACATGAGCTGGCAGTCGATCTGGGATGTGGAACTGGTCAGAATTCACGTCTACTGGCACCGCACTTCAAGGAAGTGGTGGGTCTTGACATCAGTGAGGGTCAATTGGAGGAAGCCAGAGCTGTGCCAGGGTACTCTAACATCACATACAGGTAAAGGGAGTGTGTGTAGGTAAGCTAAGCTAGCAGTCTGCTGCCTATGGGAGTGTGTTTAGTGAACAGAAATGAGCAGCATCCTTCTTCTTACACTATATTGCCAAAGGTACTTGCTTGTCTTCCTTAACACGCACATGAACTAGAGTGACATCTCATTCTTAATCCATAGGGTTTATTATGATGCTGGCCCACACTTTGCAGCAACAGCTTCAGCTCTTCTGGGAAGGCTTTCCACAAGGTTTAGGAGTGTTTATGGGAATTTCTGACCATTCTTCCAAACACGTACTTGTGAGGTCCTGACTCGCAGTCTCCGCTCTATTATATCCCAAAGGTCTTGGATGTGTGAGTGAATATTTTTGGCAATATAGTGTATCTTACTCACAGCAAGAAAGTAATGTAATGTAACATTACATTGTGATGTAATGTCAAACCACTCCTTTGAGACATGTATGTTCCCCTTATTGCTGTTTAATATCTGGGCTATGTTTTTATAGTAGTCCATAATTTGAGGGTCATTTCTGTTGGTACTGTAAATTCCCTGCTCAAGGTACTTACTAAATAGCAAACCTAAACTGCTCAAAAAAAAAAAAAAAATTAAAGAAACACTTTGAAAACACATCAGATCCCAATGTGATGAAAAAGTCATGCTGGATATCTATACGAAACAGGGGGTCTGAAAAACAGTACGCTTTGAACGCTCTGGAAAATGTCGATGTGAATCATCCCTTAGCAGACTAGGTAGAATAATATCTTTATGTGGGTAGTCTACATAGGAGATCTGTCTGTTGCATTTGCAGAAAGGGGACAGCAGAAGAGCTTCCATTTTCAGATGCATCTGTAGACCTTCTGACAGCAGCTTCAGCAGCCCACTGGTTTGATCAGTCAAGGTTTCTAGCAGAGGCAAGTCGGGTCTTGAAACCTGGAGGCTGCATGGCTCTACTGGGCTTCAGTGATCATAACACCAAACTCTACTACCAGGACTGTGGAGACAGGCTCAAAAACATCTATGAAGAGGTAGGTGCAAACTCCAAAGACTACTGATAATTAGAATAATGTGCAATCCTGAACATAGCACATCACTTCAAGTGCTTGACAAAGCTCCTGTAATGTCCTGAGGTGTCTGAAGAAGGACATTCAACTTAAATACCCAGAACAGTGGTACCTGGTATTGTGCATTGACACACAACAAAAGGCTTTTTTTGGACTCTTAAATGTCATTTGTGATCACCACCTGCTTGTCTTTAGTTTCATAGGCAAAATTCAAGTTGAAGGGCCCCTGTTTTGACAAAGAGGAGGTCCAGCATGTATCACAAATGCAGATGCACAAGTGGCCACTTCCAGGAAGTAATTAAAAATAGCAGGTGAACTGAAAGTGATTCAGAGACAGCCTTAAATAAGTTAGTGGCTGAAGTTAAACCAAGTAAGGTTTTTGAATTTCATGGGGAAAGTCCACTTTTTGATTACACCTCAAAGTCCACTACTTTTGAAAAAAAAAAAATGTTTAAAGTGTCTGGAAAAAGGAGATTGGGTTAAAAAAATACAGAAGTGACTCATAATTTATCCAGTTAGAATTTAAAAAACAGACAGGTTTGGGGGAAATTTTATTACAAGGTAAAGTTTTACAGATGTAATAAAAACCATTTGAATGAAATAAAAATGTGTATAAGCCACAATTAAGAATAAAAGGTGATAAAATATGAATAAAATACAAATAGGTCCTCAGTACAACAAAAACTCAGAGGGGAGAACACTCCACTCCATTTACTGTAAAAAAGGAGAAAAACAAACACGCCACACACTTGCACAAATCCAAAAAACAAAAAAGGTGCCAAATGAAAAAAAAACAGTAAATAATTTTCAAACCATGCAAAGGAAAGGGGTGGCTTGGTCACAGAACTATGGCTTGGCTTGACCACAGCCCCCTCCCAACTCCTGAACTTTGCTGAGTCATAAAGGAGAAGGAAAAGGAAAACGATTAAAATATATATAAATATAAAATTACACACCCACATATAAGAATAATAAAAGTGTTAGAGTTAGAAATAAAAATTATACACACTATAAATGCCAAAGGCAAAAATAGCAACCTATAGTTTCTGAATTTGCCTTGCCCCAAACATCACTGGGGTTCAGCTCTGTGGCAGTCAACTTAACCTGTTAACTGGCGGCACCGAAAGTATACCCAAATTAAATCAGCTGCTGTTCTTGAACTCTTTGGAGTACATGCAAAAGCTTGGTCTCTTTGTGAAGATGACAAGCTATATTTTTCATTTCTGCAGTCAAAAATGCTTTAACTGTAATTACTATGTAGCTATTAAGTTTGGAACACAAGAAAAATTAGACAATTTTTGCCTCCCCTAGATTTTTCATGTTTATTTTTATGTAACTACACACTGAGTGTTGAAGGTATGGACTGGAAAATAAAATTAAACTGTAGAATGAAGTCTTGTCTACTTGTATTTCAAATTTGATCAAAATAGCACAAAAACCTACTGTTTTGGACAAGTTTTTGTGTGTTGATATCCAGGTGTTGTTCAACTTGTGCCATTTGGAGACTCCAAGTGGCACCAATGGGACGATGCCTGATATACAAACTTCAAATGGCTGTAACTCCTCAATGCTTCAACATACAGTCATCAATGAGGGCTCTAATGAAATATAATACACAGAGGAATCCTCTGCTATACACAACTTTACTGATAGTATGAATTAATTATAATTATAGACATAAAAATCAGCTCTGAGCCATTGTCCTTTGCATCCTGCCATAATAAACATAATAAGGACCCCCGTCAAAGCCCCATCGAGGCCTATTGCACACCTTCCCTGCCCCCAAAGACTGCTATTGTAAATTTCCATATGTACAGCAGCACACATAATCGCACACACACACTCACAATATAAGTGGCGTAACAACAGCATACAGTGATATTTTTTGTGTAATGGTGCATGTCAAGCTCACCATTACATTCATATTTACATCTAAACTGCATATAATACGAAGACGAGCTGAGAATAAAAAGTTACACTTACTATAATCACCTTTTGTGAGTAACAGCTGTTTGATTGTGGGATTCTTCAGCCGTAAAACCAGTCGAATCAGCGACGAAGTCCTCTAATAAATTATAATCCACTCTCGTAAGTCATTTAGTCACTTTGTTGAATAAATACAGCCTGTTTTTGACGCATTCTGACAACCCGTTGGTGAGAAAAAGTATTGTAAACCTGCTCAGTTTCACACATGGAGGGAGCACTGATTACGCTTGAAGCTTGTGGATTCATGTGAAAACAAACCCCAAGGTGCCATATACCCACGTGTCAGGAATTTTATTGGCTATACAGCTGTGGTTTTTGATTTTGGGTCAGAGTTGACCAATCAGAACGATTGGAGAACATTTGGGGCATGTCCAGAGAAGCTACGTGACGCTCTCTGGTTTTTATTGGCTCTGGAAAACCCATTTCTTAACATGGTTGGCCGTATGAGGTGTCAATCCAATTGGGAGGGTCTAGCCTGCCATATAAAACCATCGTGATGGCGGACTGTAGCATTATTGTGATGATATGAACCTGCAAACTCTGAAGCATGACAAATGTACCAAGGGCGGTACACTGCCAGTTAACAGGTTAAACACACTCCACTGGGATTGTACTGGAGTCACTGACAGGTTGAGCCTTTCAACTTAAATCCCAGGGAACGAAGCAAAGCAGTAATTCATTTTTATTTTGAATCCCTCTAAAGTGGAAGAAGTCCCTAGGATATATTGGAGAAGGTTAAACATCTGCATCTTACACATCTTAAACATCTTACACAAAGAGTAAGGAAATTTATGTTAGTTGATTCTTTCTTTGTTGTAACAATGCTTCTCTTCTATAAATCTTATACTGTTGGAAAATGTGCTTATTTTGCCTTAAATGGTTACACATTTGTAAGGAAAATGCATTTGTGGGTTCAGCAGCAGACTTGAGTGGTTTGCGCCCATGAAAAACTTAACAAAAAAAATTTCACAAACGAGAGCTCACGTTAACTCCTACGCTCCTAAACACATCTGTGTTAATTTACTTTCAGGTGAAGCAGTTGCTGCAGCCATACACAAGCAACCGAGTAGCTGTAGCTGATAATAAGCTGGAAGAGCTGTACTCTGCCATTCCATTTCCAGACAAAGAAAGGTAAACACAGACACATACCTAACCTTAATTTACATCTAATCTATCTGAATAAACCACCATTATCTGCAGCCTCGAACAGAGGGAAGCAGCATTAACCTGTTAATGGAAGCCTAAGCTGAAATAATTTTGTCAGCTAGGTGTTACAAAGTAATCTTGTGGTTTATGGAAGATATTTTTGGTGTTTTTTCATCCAAATAATTGTTTTTTTTTTTTTACTGCTCCAACAGGATTGATTGTTTTCAAGCAAAGTCTTTGATCTCAGTGAGCAATCTGGTGGGTTTCATTCAGAGCTGTTCCATGTTCCAAGTTTACAGTTTAAAAGACCCCAAAGGTGCTGAAGACCTGCTGTTCAACACTGAGAAGAGGTCACTTGCACACACACACACACACACACACACACACACACACACACACACACACACACACACACACACATTCAGATATTTTAACTGTACATGCCTTTTAGTGTAATTTTAGTTATACTTTTTGGGAATCTAAACTGTCTGAACCGTTTTTGTCACTGCACCTCTTACAGGTTCCTTGAAGAGATGGGAGTCACATCTCCTGACACTGAAATAGAGCATGAACTGGAGTATTTCTGCATCCTGGCATCCAAACCACATTGATCAACACTTCAGCATTTAATTAGTGATGGGACTCGATTAAAAACTTTAATTGAGTTAATTACAGGGTCTGTAATTAATTAATCACAATTAATCGCAATCCATATATCAACAAATTAAACATTTTCAATTAAAAAAAATCCTTTTGCTACTAAAATTTTGAATGAATAGATGTATGTGCTTAACAACAAACATGTTTATTGCTTTTTGAAAGTTTTTCTTTTAATTGTTATTAAACCAACAGATTGGGCAAAGTGTTATTATAGTTATTCAGATTTCAAGTATTTCAGGAACCCCTGATTGTTTAACTTATTTGAAAAATAAAAAAAATTAATGTAAACAGCACACTAGACAATAATGATAGCACCATTTCTTGTACAGAGCTGTAAAAATTAAAAATAAATAAAACAACTATACAATATTGCAACTCTTGTGAGAGTTTAACATCTGGTGTAAACAAAAATTAAAGTGCTATTTCTAAAGTAACAACAGAATTATGGCAAAACAACATATTGCATTTAAGAGCTTAGAATTTAACACAACATTCAACCTGCAATATTTTGTACAACCAAAACATATAACACTGAGGCTACTTTTTCTCCTTGAGCCAGTTACTGAGACAAACGAGCCTGTTCACATTTTCAGATCTTAAGGCTGCTCTTTTCTTCTGGATGATGTTCCCAGCAAGTGAGAACACCGTCTCACATGGGACAGAAGTGGCAGGGCTTGCTAGCTAGCTTTGTCGTCCATCGTTGTTGTTTGCGAATGTCGCTTGTGCATCAGATTTACAGGCGTGCTAGAACACGCGAATACAAAGGTTCCAGCTCCAAACTTTAAAAAAATGTGATTAATAAAATTTTTAACGCATTAAAATCTTTGTAATTAATTAATCGAAATTAACGCGTTAAAGTCCCGGCCCTACATTTAATGTATATCATTGTGAGATATATGAACTTCAGTGATGTGCTGACTGTTCATGTTGAATGAATACATATAATAAATAAACCTTGGTTTCATCAGCAGATGCTGTATTTACAGATCTTTTTTTTTTTTTTTTTAACACAACATCCATCCAGCTTGAGTGGGCACTCCACCCTTTTCTGGCCTCAGACTTAGTGGTGCTAATTCTCATGCTAGCCACTTCACATTCAGCTGTGAAACGTTCCACTGCAAGTTGGAGGCAACCATCTGGTGAAGCCAACAGAACTGCATCATCTACAAAAAGCAGAGATGAGATTCTGAGACCACCAAAGTGGAAGCCTTCCGCCACTTGGCCTAGAAATTCTGTCCATAAAAATTATGAGCAGAATTGGTGACAAAGAGCAGATCTGATGAAGTCCAACATCCACAGGGAAGCAATCTGACTTATAGCCAGCAATACGGGCCAAGCTCTTGCTGCAGTTGTACAGGGACTGAATGACCTACAACAGCAGGCCAGATACTCTGTACTCCCGCAGCAACCACCACAGGATACCCAGAGGGACGCGGTCGAATGCCTTCTGCAAGAACATAAAACACATGTAGACTGGATGAGCCACTCCCATGCGTACTCAAATGTCCTTGAGAGGATGAAGAGCTGGTCCAGTGTTCTGAGACCAGGACGAAAACCGCATTGTTCCTGAACCCGAGGTTCGACTTACAGATGTCCACCCCAGGGGCCCTGCCACCAAGGAGTTGTTTAACCACCTCAGTGACCTCACCTCAAGTGATAGGCAAGTCATCCCCCTCATCTCCAGACCCTGCTTACACTGCAGAAGGCATGTCAGTGGGATTAAGGAGGTCCTTATAGTATTCCTTTCACCAACTGACTATAGCCTCATTTGTAGTCAGCAGTGCCCCACCTGCACTATAAAAGATGTGAGGATAGCACTCAGTCACCTGACGGTTTGCCAGAATCGCTTCAAGTTAGTTTTTTTCCATGGCCTCACCAAACTCCTCCCTCACCCGAGTTTTTGCTTCAGCCACCACCCAAGCCACGGTCCGCTTGGCCTACCAGTACCCATGAGCTGCCTCCAGAGTCCACAGGCTAACCAAGCCATATAGGACTCCTTCTTCAGCTTGATGGCTCCCTTCACTTCTGTGACCACCATCTGGCCACCACGACAGGCACCAACCACCTTGCAACCACAGCTCTGAGCAGCAGCTTAAACAATGGATGTGCAGAACATGGTCCATTCAGACTCAGTGTCCTCAGCCTCCCTCTGTCATGGTCCTGGTCCGTGTGCCCAGCGTTTTGTGTTTAGTTATGTTTTCACTGAGTTTTGTTATTTCCAAGCTTGTTTTGGGTTTCATTGTTCATCTTAGTTCTTGCTTTGTTATCAGTTGTGGTTTTCTAGTTCCCTTTGGCCCTGTCTCCCCTGCGTCAGTGTTCTTGTGTCTGTTTTGTCCTTTTCTCATATCCGGGACCTCCTGTGTTTTCATATTCCCAGTATTTTGACTTGTCGGCGTCTCTGTCCTATGTCTGTGTTTCTCTTTGTCTGTTTCCCTGTGCCTTGGTCCCTGTTTGGTTTCCTCTGTGTGCCAGTTCCCTGTGTTAAGCCTATACCTCATTAAGTGTTTCCTGTTTTATTTTGGCAGTCTCGTGTTCCCTGTACTTTAGGTCTGTTTTTTTAGTTCTGGCTCCCGTCCAACCCTGTGTAGCTCTGTTCAGTCATCCTGTCTCAATAAACAACCCTTTTAGTTAGGTTCACTTATGAGTCCTGCATTTTTGGGGTCTGCCCTCTCCTGCCACACAGCACACCATGACACCTTCGGAATGCTGTTGAAGCTCTACCAGTGGTGGGAGTCGAAGATCTTGCAGACCGGGGTCTCTGCCAGGCATTCCCAGCGCCGTGCCTTTCTAGCAAATAATGGCACATGCCTTTCTAGCAAAGCTGGCCTTTGGACTCAAGCATGAAATGATAAATGAACCATAGACCATTATAAATGAACAGAAAGGGGCTGCATTACATCTAACGTTATAGACAAATACATTGTGCCCAACTGGCATTAGGCCACCTGGAGCCCCACAGAAGGGATGTCCTTAATTCTCTTAAAAAAGACTTCCCAGTGTCACGCTATTATGTTGTTACAATATAAAAAATAATGGAACTTGGCATAAGGGTTATACCATCAGGTGTTACTGCATGTTATATTCTGGAAAAAACAATGCAGAATTAAGATAAGAATCTTTTTTTTTTTTTTTTAATCCATGAATCCTGGCTGACACTTTGTTAAAATAAATTGTTTTGATCTCCTCAGGTATCTATCTTCAAGATATGCTGTAAGGAACTTGGGATATTAGGTTCCAACATAAAATGCAATAAAAATCTGAATGGAAAAATGGGTGTCAGTCATAATCATGTTTTGTGTTTGAACTTGAACTCATGCAGTGTAGTGACAAAAAAATGTAATGTGTCCATTTTGTTAATATGTCAGTATAAGGCAGTTAAAGTACAATCTGTAGAAATTCCTCCATGAAAGGGTTAAGGAGGAGGTCCTGCCTCTGTTATGCATTGTTAACAAATCTGCAGCTGAGTTTAGTTCCTGGCTTCAGAGGCACCTTTCAACTAGTAAGAAACATTTTTCTGTGTCAGTTTTACATTTTGCTGTGTTTTAAATGAACCTCTACGCTTACCTTTGAGAGTGCAGCTTGATGTTAATGATTGGTCAGATCTGTGATCTTTTTTTTTTTTTCCCCCTGCTTCTCTTTTAAACAAGATAGGTGTGGAAAAACGCAACTTCAGCAAGTGTGTGCGAAGTCAAAGGCAAACAAGAGTGCAGTGTGTGTGTCCTGACAGGGAACAGCTTTAACAAGGACTGTAGCAAGAAGACAAGAGAAGATATACAGAAGGCAAACTACATTAAAAGAACAGCAATTAACATCAAACAAGAGACTGAAGGACAACAAAGACGAACTTTGCTCCACAAAGAAGGCTGTTTTGCAGCACAGATTAGAAAAGCCATAGTTGTAAAGAGCAGCAGAAGCGTGAAAAGGCAGTTCAATGGCATACCGGCTGTTTGAAGGGAAGGATCATGCTGGCATCTACCAAAAGTATCGCTTTACACCTCCAAAAGGGCTCATGGATGTTATCATTCAGTATTTAGATAAAAAGGTATGCTATGTCTAAAATGAAATGTTAACACAGTGCATATTATCATTGCATTTGAAGCCCTTTCTTAAGGAAAGGTATTAACAAGCACTAAAGTCCTGTTTATATCTGCAGAAGGGACAGCCACATGAGCTGGCAGTCGATCTGGGATGTGGAACTGGTCAGAATTCACGTCTACTGGCACCGCACTTCAAGGAAGTGGTGGGTCTTGACATCAGTGAGGGTCAATTGGAGGAAGCCAGAGCTGTGCCAGGGTACTCTAACATCACATACAGGTAGGAGTGTGTGTAGGTAAGCTAAGCTAACAGTCTTCTGCCTATGGGAGTGTGTGTAGTGAACAGAAATGAACAGCATCTGTTTCTTACACTATATTGTGAAAGGTATTTGCTTGTCTGCCTTAACACACATATGAGCTTGAGTAACATCCCATTATTTATCTATAGGGAGTTAAAAAAACCAGCCCCACACCATAATCCCCCCTCCACCAAACTTTATACTTGCAGTCAGACTGCATTGGGTCAAGTACTGTTCTCATGGCAACCGCCAGACCGCCAGAAGATTCGTCTAACAAGTAATTCATCATTCCAGAGAACACGTCTTCACTGTTCTAGAGTTCAGTGGCATCGTGTTTTATACCATGTAAGGCTTGGACACAGTTGCTCAGCCATGAAAACCCAACCTCTAAAACCATTCCTCCTTTTTTTTGGGGGGGGGGGGGTATGTATGAAGTTTAAACATAAAAGAGGAAAACTGGGTTTAAAAAATAGACGAAGGTATTCATCTGACTCAGTGGTACTGGTGCTGATTGGTACTATATTTTTAGCTAACTAGGTAGAAGTATCTCTTAACACTGGTAGTCTACATAGGAGATCTGTCTGTTGCATTTGCAGAAAGGGGACAGCAGAAGAGCTTCCATTTTCAGATGCATCTGTAGACCTTCTGACAGCGGCTTCAGCAGCCCACTGGTTTGATCAGCCAAGGTTTCTAGCAGAAGCAAGTCGGGTCTTGAAACCTGGAGGCTGCATGGCTCTGCTGGGCTTCAGTGATCATAACACCAAACTCTACTACCAGGACTGTGGAGACAGGCTCAAAAACATCTATGAAGAGGTAGGTGCAGACTCCAATGCCTACTGATAATTAGAGTAATGTTAAAGTTCATTTCCTTGTGCGTCTATGCACCATGTTCAGTGCTCCTCTTAGTTTTAAGAAAATCTCCAGTTCTACTCAAAAATTTATGGGTGCATTTGCATTATCACCCTGGCGCTCAAACTTGTGCAGAGAGGAAACATCAACTCATGCATCAGACTGACACAATAAGAAGGAAGAAGAAGAAGGACATTCAACTTAAACACCCAGAACAGTGGGACCTGGTATTGTGCATTAACACACAGCAAAAGGCTTTATTTGGGCACTCAAATTTCATTTTTGATTACCACCTGTTCGTCTTAAGTTTTATAGCCAAAATTCAAGTTGAAGGGCCCCCGTTTTGACACAGAAGAGATCCAGCATGCATCACAAATGCAGATGCACAAGTGGCCACTTCCAGGGAGTAATTAAAAATAACACAACACTGGAAAGTAAGCCGGCTGGGTGACTGTGAGGGGGAAGCATAGTCCTAAACAGAAGCCCCCAGTAAATCACCAACTCGTTCATTTCTCTAACCGTTTTTCCCCACTTGGCGACACCTGCCAAGGAATAACCTCTGGTTATTGGCAACTCTGTTTTGAGAAACATGAAGGTAGCCTCACCAGCAACCATGTCTTCCAGGGGCCACAGCAGGTGACATTCAAGGAAATTTGAAACCGTTGGCCAAGGCTAAACATAGATTTGGTAAGATAATAATTTATGTCAGCAGTAATGACACCCAGTTACACCTACTCAGATGTGATATTAGACTGCTCAACAAAGTCCTGCCATTAATTGATATTTCAATCTTAAATATGATCTATCTTTAATAGTTGGCTATGTACCACAGGATTTTAAGGTGGCAGTAATTAAATCATTACTTTAAAAGGCATAACTTCACCCAGATGTCTTAGTTAATCTCCAACCTTCCTTTTCTCTCAAAGATTCTTGAAAGAGTAGTTGTAAAACAGCTAACTGATCATCTGCAGAGGAACGGTTTATTTGAAGAGTTTCAGTCAGGTTTCAGAATTCATCACAGTACAGAAACAGCATTAGTGAAGGTTACAAATGATCTTCTTTTTGCTTCTGACAGTGGACTCATCTCTGTGCTTGTCCTGTTGGACCTCAGTGCAGCTTTTGATACTGTTGACCATAAAGTTTTATTGCAGAGATTAGAGCATGCCATAGGTATTAAAGGTACTGCTCTGCAGTGGTTTGAATCATATTTATCTAATAGACTCCAATTTGTTTGTGTGAATGGTGAGACTTCTTCACACACTAAGTTTAATTATGGAGTTCCACAGGGTTCTGTGCTAGGACCAATTTTATTTACACTATACATGCTTCCCTTAGGCAGTATTATTAGAAAGCACTGCATACAGTTTCATTGTTATACAGATGATTCCCAGCTTCATCTATCCATGAAGCCAGATGACACACATCAGTTAGCTGAACTGCAGGAATGTCTTAAAGACATTAAGGCCTGGATGACCTCCAATTTCCTGCTTCTAAATTCAGATAAAACTGATGTTCTTGTGCTCGGCCCCACAAATCTTAGAAACATTTTGTCTAATCAGATACTTACTCTGGATGGCATTACTTTGGCCTCCAGTAACACTGTGAGAAATCTAGGAGTCATTTTTGACCAGGATATGTCATATTAAACAAATATGTGCTGGTTTTTTGCATTTGCACAATATTTCTAAAATTAGAAACATCCTTTCTCAAAGTGATGCTGAAAATCTAATTCATGCATTTATTACTTTTAGGCTGGACTATTGTAATTCATTATTATCAGGCTGTCCTAAAAGCTCCCTGAAAAGCCTTCAGTTGGTTCAAAATGCTGCAGCTAGAGTACTGACAGGGACTAGAAACTAGAAGAGAGAGCATTTTTCTCCCATATTGGCTTGTCTTTATTGGCTCCTGTTAAATCCAGAATTAAATTTAAAATTCTTCTTCTCACATACAAGGTCTTGAATAATCAGGCCCCGTCTTATCTTAAAGACCTCATATCACCCCAATAGAGCACTTTGTTCTCAGACTGCTGGATTACTTGTGGTTCCTAGGATACTTAAGAGTAGAATGGGAGGCAGAGCCTTCAGCTTTCAGGCCCCTCTTTTGTTTAACCAGCTCCCAGTGTGGATTTGGGAGACAGACACCCTCTCTATTTTTAAGATTAGGCTGAAAACTTTCCTTTATGATAAAGCTTATAGGTAGGGCTTGATCATGTGACCCTGAACTGTCCCTTAGTTATGTTGCTATAGACCTAGGCTGCTGGGGGGTTCCCATAATGCACTGAGTATTTTTTTTCATTCATTCATTTCACTCTTTTTACTCTATTTATACACCACTCTGTATTAATCACTAGTTATTATTAATGTCTGGCTCTCTTCCACAGCATGTCTTTTGTCCTGTCTCTCTCCCCTCAGCCCCTACCGGTCGGTGCAGATGACTGCCCCTCCCTTAGCCTGGTTCTGCCAGAGATTTCTTCCTGTTAAAAGGGGGATTTCCCTTCTTACTGTCGCCAAGTGTTTGCTCATAGGGAGTCGTTTTGACTGTTGGGTTTTCTCTGTAATCATTGTAGGGTCTTTACCTTACAATATAAAGTGCCTTGAGGTGACTGTTTGTTATGATTTGGCGCTGTATAAATAAAATTGTGTTGAAGTGAATTAACAATTTATTCATTTAACAAACAGGGGCTCAATTTAACTCCTAAACACATCTGTCTTAACTCACTTTCAGATGAAGCAGTCGCTGCAGCCATACACAAGCAACCCAGTAGCTGTAGCTGATAATAAGCTGGAAGAGCTGTACTCTGCCATTCCCTTTCCAGACAAAGAAAGGTAAACCTAACCTTAAACAATGTCTAATCTAGCTGAATAAACTACCGTTATCTGCTGCCCCTAACAGACTGAAGCAGTATTAACCTGTTAATGGAAGCCTAAGCTGAAGTAATTTTGTAAGCTAGGTGTTACAAAGCAATCTTGTGGTTTATGGAAGATATTTTTGGTGTTTTCTCATCCAAATAATTGTATTTATTTTACTGCTCCAACAGGATTGATTGTTTTCAAGCAAAGTCTTTGATCTCAGTGAGCAATCTGGTGGGTTTCATTCAGACTTGGTCCATGGTCCAAGCCTACACTTTAAAAGACCCCAAAGGTGCTGAAGACCTGCTGTTCAACACTCAGAAGAGGTCACTTGCACACGCACATTCAGATATTTTAACTGTACATGCCTTTTAGTGTAATGTTAGTTATACTTTTTGGGAATCTAAACTGAACAGTTTTGTGTCGCTGCACCTCTTACAGGTTCCTTGAAGAGATGGGAGTCACATCTCCTGACACTGAAATAGAGCATGAACTGGAGTATTACTGCATCCTGGCATCCAAACCACATTAATCAACACTTCATCATTCAGTGTGTATCAATGTGAGATATATAAACTTCAGTGATGTGCTGAGTGTTCATGTTGAATGAATACTCATAATAAATAAACCTTGGTTTCATCAGCAGATGCTGTTTTTTAACAGGACATGTGTTTCATTTTGTCGTGAATAACCCGACAACCATTCTCCAGTGCCACCCTTTTAGTCTGACATGCACACTCAGAGGTTACATGCCTGGAAAGATCTTTTGAAATTAACCAGCCTACCACAGTGTCACATGTGGGAAGTTATGACATTGTGGGCGGCCTACTTGTTTTTTGTAACTACAGTGTCCCTTCTTTATTATTTCCAATAGAAACAATGTAAAACTGACTCAGGTTATTTGTGCAGGCTCGTTTTTACCACCGATAATTGCATCTTATAATTAAGCGACCTCTAGCGGTTGTACACAAAAGGGTGTGTGAATAACATGTTTGGTTTTCTCCGGCAAATATTGTCATGATCCTGGGTCCAAGAAGAAATATCACTGAAGTTCATCACATTTACTTCTTTAGATTTCTTTTTTTTCTCATGAAAATAATCCCTTCATTCCTCTAAGGTACCCCAATGCCAGAAAACTTGAAACTAAAAATAGTGGCCTATATCATGGACTGCATGGGAGATTAGCATTATGGAGCACCCTTCCTGTGAAGTATATGTGATACCATGCTTTGTAAGACCCAGGCCAGTAGACATCAAAATAAAGTGCCCTTACAAAAATAAAAATAGGTGTTGTAGGTAACATTTAAAACTTTTAGGTACAGTAATTTGGAGAAGGTGAAGTACGGACACATTTTACTCTAATGAACAAGAAATGCTGACCAACACACGAGTCTGTATTGAGGAGAAGAAAATATGTGCTGTCTTTATTATTGTTTGAAAAGACCGGCTCCTCTACAGCATTATGAACAGGCTTCAAAAACAGCTTAACTAAGAAAGTGTCGTGCACACAAAACAAATAGGTAAAGATTCACGCTCACTCACCCAAATTAACTCCAGGGGGTTTTATTGGGTCTGACAGGACCACATGCCATCACATGACCCATAATCTGATCCTTTTCTCAGCGCTTTTGAGTTTGACCCAGTTTTCAGTTTATTGTTAATGCCATGATTTGATTTCAAGATCTAGAATATTAGTACCCAATTTGAAGGGAAAGAAGAAAATAACAAAATAACAATGAACAAAAAAAATAACCACATAAAAATGTTAAACTGATTTCTCTTTAGCACTTTAAAGGCCAAATCATGACATTTTTTTTTCTTTGTATTTTTTATTAATTGGGGAAACTTTTTTTGTTCAAACAACATGTCTTTTTTTTTTTTTTTTAAATAGGGATTTCTACCAAATTGTTGTAATTGCTCTTTATAGTAAAATTCAGACTACATAACCAGATCAGTGGAAATCAAATTAAATTCTTAGACTCTCTTAAATCTTCTCAGCAAAAGCCATAAACCTTCCTCAAATGTGTTTAATGCAACAGAAGCACCTGCAACAGCAAGTTTTGGGGCATTAGATCCCCTTAATTTGTGGCAGTGTTTTGCAAGGCACTGTTGGTGTGCATTCAAGTCAAGGAATATATTGTATTTCTGTGGTTTACACCTTTACAAACCCTATGGACAGTGGTAGTGTGGTGCTCCTAAAAATATCACCACATTATTTTGGTTGTTGTAACATTGAAATATTTTTCATATGCAATTTATACTGTCTTCAAAGGAAACAAACGAACAAATTATATTCTGTTTGCACTTTGGCGTATTAAACTGCCTGTATTGAGTTCTGTCCTGATGTGGATGGGAGAGAAATAGCGGCGAAGCGGAACCTTTGTTTAGTGAGCGTTGCGCTGGATTGGTCTTGGGCGGACCTCCTGTCTGCCTCAGACGCAGTCTGGTAGTGATGGGAATTCCGGCTCTTTTCAGAGAGCCGGTTGTTTAGGCTCGGCCCCTAAAGAAGAGTCGGCTCTTTCGGCTCCCAAATGGCTCCTTAGATTTTAATTTTTAAAAATAAGTGTAAAATGAATTACTAATGTAAAAACATACATTAGGCCTATATCAAACATTTCTTTATATACTCAACATATAATTGAGTGCTCTAAATACAAATTATAAAACAAAAGATTGGAAATCAGAAAAAACAAGGGCCTTTGAGGAGTTGATCCTGTTTCTCCTGCCTGATGACCTGCCCTGTTTTGTTCTTCTAATTGCACTGAGGGATGAACAATTCGTATATGCCTGTGCAGGTTGTTTGTGCAGCCTGCTTGATATTAAATTTTAAATTTGCAGTCTACACCCTGTCTGTCTATCACATTAATCCTTTAACACCAGGCGTTCGCTGCTGAATCGCGGGTTTCCTGACCTTACTAGCCGCAAACAGCTGATTAAGACATAGCATCTCACTGCAGAGTCAGCTGGTCAAAGGAACTTGATCAGCTGGCTTTTTACCATAACTCTGTGACCACTCGTGCTATCGAAAAAAATCAAACGGTTCCTGAAAGCTCATAAATTGCACTTCACAGTCATGTAGTGGTATTACGGTATTTGTTGCCAGAAGTCCGCAAACGCCGGCACTTTTGAAGTATGCTGTGTCTCCTTCGACATATTTGGAGGTATAAGGTTAAAATGTGTCCAGTCTTTACTATATTTTCTGTCACTCATTTTCCTCACCGTTCTGAGCATAGCCTCTAGCAACTTCCTTTAGCTCTTTCCTGTCTCCGAACGAATTTTGCAAGCGCCCCTCCCTCTCTGGTGTTTGTTTACTCACTGCAGTGTGTCCGTGGACCCTCCCCTCTCGCTCAGTGTAGACGATCATATGCTACCATTCATCTTAACCAATCACGTGCGGCTTCCACAAAAAAAAAAATCAAAATCAAAATCAAACGAACGAAAAGAAAAAAAAAAAACGGCTCACTACCAGGGGCCGGCTCCCGTCGTTCACTTCAAAGAGCCGGCTCTTAGAGCCGGATCGTTCGCGACCGACCCATCACTACAGTCTGGACGTTAAAAGCAGTGCTCCCTCTTGTTCTATTGTTCTTCAGGTCAGTACACGGTAAAACTACACCGAAACTATTCTGTAAGGTGCTTACCTCTTATTGTATCAGGAGATGACACTGTGATAGAGTTTTGTGCACTTTTCTGCTAATGTTTACAAGTTTAGTCAGCCGAGGTTTAGATCGGCAGAATGCTAGCCCGCGCTAGGGAAGTCTCGCGGGATTAGGTGAACGAAAGACCGCGATATCTTAACAATTCCGGTTTTAGGAGTTTTGTTTTGTTTTGCTTGAATAATATTCAGTGCTTTAGTTTGTGATTTATAAAGTAACTTAGAGTTTGAGAGCAAAGTAAGTTTAACTGAATTTATTGAGAGAGAAACTGTTCTTTGTACATTAAGCATGCAAATTCAAAGGGTTAAAGTTGGAATGATGTTAAATGTTATATTTACTGTAAATATTGTAATTGTATTTTTGGTAATTAGTAGGTTAAATTCAGTGTACATTTTGATGTTTAAACCAGTTAATGTGCAGCTAAATGCAATTAGGTTTAAAACCAGTTGATTTATCCTGTGTAATACACTGTGCCTTAGTTGTCTCCATCTAAGTGACAGTTGGTGATGTGAAGAGATGACAAAAGAGATGTGTTTGAGTTAATTATTACTTGTGTGTAAGATAAAGTTTATGAAGAATAGTAAAGGAAAGCATTGAAAGTACATTGTACATTGAAAGGTTTGTTGGTTATAACAAATAAAAGACGCAGTCTGGACGTTTACAGCAGTGCTCCGGTCGTCATCGCTCTCTCCTGTTCTGTTGTTCTTCAGATTGCGCACATCACTGTTGCAGTAATCCTGACACGTGGGGCCTGTAACAGTAGCACCATTCCACCTGTCACACTGATCTAGTAGTGGTTATGAGGGTCTTGGGATGTATCGCTGCTTCTAAACAACGTGTCATTGAGTGGAGGATGATAGTCAGTCAAAATTAGATACTGGCAACTGCAAGATCTCATATTTCAAGTATATGATGACACAAGATCAAATTTGATGTTAACAACAATGAATATTTAAAAGGGGTAGAGATGGCTCAAAGAGGTAAAGTTAATTTCAGTACATCTTTCAGAGTTACAGGGACTCAAAATGTGCTCTACCAAATGGTTGACCAGAATATTAAAGGGTTAAAGACCCTAATCATGAAACACAGCACGTTTTGGCAGCAGCACTGGGTCCTCCCAGTTCTCCAGCACCCCATTGTGTGTCTCTTTTGGGTTTGTGCGCTGCATGTGGGTATCTGACTGACTGCTGATTCTCACAGTGAGCGTAGAAGTTTACTTTTCAGATCTGGTAGAAACAAAAATACACAGAAAAAAAATACACTAGATAATAATAATTATTATTATTCAAATTGATGCTTTTGCAGCTGTTTAAAAGGGCTTCAGCTTGCTATGGCCTACCGTCTGTTTGAAGGCAAGGAGCATGCTTCTTCCTACTGGAGGTACAGGATCGCTCCATCAGATCATCTAATTCAACAAGTGCTCAACTTCCTGGAAAAGCATGTAAGTGGGTGGCAATATGATGAGCCCCTTCTCTTGTCACTAATTTAATAATGAACTTTTGCAGGACACAAATGCTGGCATTCTCCTTTGATTAACATTTCGAGTGAATATTGTCATCAAGCATTTACAATAAATATTTTGTCAGAAAGGTCGGCCCTTTGAGCTGGCAGTAGATGTGGGCTGCGGCTCAGGACAGGGCACACTACTCCTGGCCAAACACTTTGTCTCTGTGGTGGGGACTGACGTGAGTCCTGCCCAGCTAGAAGAGGCTTTGCAGCATGCTAAAGAGTCAAACATCACATATAGGTAAGAAAGGACTGAATTTAACAGAACTCATGTCTGTAAAATATTTTATAACAAGTATAAAAAAGCATATTAAAAAAAAAAAAAGCACCACAATTAATATCACATCATTTGTGAGTCTTGGCTCAAGTAGGACAATGTTCCATGATATGGGCCTCACAGCATGACCAACTTTGACAGGACAAGGGTTACATTGTTCTAGTTTGAGCTTCATGCTGTCAGAAGTCCAGCATAAACACCCTGCGTGTTTTTCATGTTAAAGCTGAGAAATGATCCTGCAGCTGGTCAAAAGTTTGATTTGGCCTTTGCTCCTGTTCCATCTTTAGACAGTGTGTGGCCGAGGAGTTGCCGTTTGCTGACAGCTCAGTGGACCTGGTGACGGCCATGTCTGCCTTCCACTGGTTTGACAGGCCACGCTTTCTCCGAGAGGTCCACAGGGTCCTGAAGCCCCATGGCTGCTTAGCCTTGCTCAACTACACCATTGACATGGAGCTCAGCTACCCTGACTGCTGCTTGCACTCACTAAACCAAGTCTGCAAAGAGGTGCTCACACAATATTCACCCAGAATAAACTGCCGTGAACATACACTGATAGACTTAACCCCTGTGTTGTGTAGTGTTTTTGTTACCACTCTTCACAGTCTAATGGCTGTACAATATTACTGGATTATTAAAACAATGAAATGTAAAAATACTTAAAGCCAATTAAGGAATATAAAGGATGCATTTCCTCTTTGCGTTTGGAGGTGTTTTATGCAACAGCACCAACTTCATCTGTCTCATCATCCAGAGAAACATCTGTTAGTGTAGAGGAAATATACGATAAATCATCAGTGTCTTTATGTTTGGATCACTTTGTTGTTAAGAAACTAAAATGAAATGCACTGCCATCTAGCGGATGTTTTTGGTATAACAACCTTAATTGAGGGACTAGATAGATAGATACTTTATTATTGTGTATATCTGGTTCATGCTATTTGTGAAGTCATGAAAAATACAAATGATCCCTTTTTTGTTGAATTTAATCAGTTTTATGCAGCCTTGCATCCATACCGCAGCCCCCACCTTGGTGTGAGCTCTATTGATTTGTACCGGGAGGCCTATGAAACTATTCCTTACCCTGACAAAGAATGGTGAGTGACCCCATGGTTCTCTTTGTTAAGTAATCCTAATCCTAAAACATAATCTTACTGTAGAAAGTTTTGAAAATTATCATACCAACAGGACTAATGTAACATAAGTTTTCCCGCTTCCCTTTCCAACATTTTCAGCGAGAAATCAAATAAATTATTTGTTACTTTAACTATTTAATGTTCATTTTACATTTTTAAAAGATCCCCTTGGCATGTTTGATGTGTATGCTTTGTGGAACAATGTCAACATCACACACAGCAACAAATCATTATTTTTTGAAAACTGGTTGTGAAACAACATCCTACATGTGAAACAGCTTTTTAATTCTGAAGGGCTTCCATATTCTTATGGGGATTTTGTACAGAAATACAGAGTTCCTGTCTCAAAACAGGAGCACAGTACTATAATAAATGCACTGTCATCTGGCATCATGTCTCTGTCACAATGCAGCACAGATTTATGTGACTCTGTTACTTTAAATAACTTTAATGTGACTGTTGAGGCCGTCTCAATCTTGGACAAAAAGTTCAACAACACCTTCATCAGAAAGTCACTCACTCCCAGATCCGGAACAGCAGGCAAACGCAAATGGGTCGAACAAACTATTAATGACAAAATATGGAACTCTGTTTTTACTCTTCCTTACAAAGTATCTGTTGCCCAACAAGATTATTCAAAATTACACATAAATGTTACCAACTGAATTCTGTTATTTGTAAATATGTCCCTAATATTACAAACAAATGTTCTTTTTGTAACTACATGGTGAAAACTCGAGAGCACGTATTTGTTCAGCGATTGTGTTTTGAAAGGATTTTCAGGTAGATTTAAAAAAACATTTGGTAAAGAAATTGTACTTAGAGAACATGAGGTATTATTCTTCTTCTCCAATTTCCATTATTCCAGCAGTGAACAATATATTGTCAATTTAATTACCCTAGCCAAATTTTACATAAAATGAACGTTTTAAGTTTTAAAAGTTTTTGTCTCTTGCACCAATTTCTTCTTTTAGCATTGTGAAGCTCTACTTAGAACCTTCTTAAGATCCAATAGTGCAAAATGCAAATTCTTGCAATTTTTTTAACTGGTCTTAAGATTTGGTCAGGAGTGTATCTACCTCTATATGACTGTATATGATTATCTTGTAATGATTATATTGTTTACAGAAAATATTGTAAATATTTAACTCAAAGTTTAATACAATTAAAAAATTAATTTAAAAATGTGTATTCTGTGTATCATGTATACAGTCAGTGCATATATAGATAAGTGTTTGTTGTGTTACAGGCAGGAGTGTGTATGGGACAGACTAACCATGCCTCTGTCCAGCTACATGGGGTTGGTGGAGTCTTTCTCCAGTTATCAGGCTCTGCTGAGAGATGACCCACAGAAGGCCACCAAACTCTCCCAGGACATCTATCAGAGGTAAACTGTGACCTTTGCATAAGATCCTTTACACAGTATACACATACATGAATAATCATGTGTATTCACAGTTTAATGTTCCTCAGTGTTAAAGGTATTACAGTACATAGAGTAACCAACATGACAAAAACGCAAGCAAGTTTTGTGGGTGATCGTGATTGTTTTACACTAAAAGTTAGTCTGGCATTCAGTGTTCTCTAAATGACTCCCTTGAGCTGAATTATCATGCACCCTGTTTCCTCTGTTTCCTGTGTTTCTCTGCATAGGCTGATGTCTGTAATGAAGGTGACCTCTGCAGAGACAGAGGTGGTGGTAGCTGTCAAGTATTTCTACCTTTTGGTCTGCAAACCGCAGGAAGCCTGACACCTCCATTTTTTATTTATTTTTTTATTATGAACCTAATTAAGGACACAGAAAAGAGTGCTAGGATACTTAATGTCCTGTTTTTGTTTTTAAATCAGCTTTTCAGTACAAAGATGTTCCTCTTTGATACTTAAAATTTAGGACAAGATACTAATGTACAAGGTTGAACTCTAAATTTCAAAGACAAATAGTATATGAAGTTTAATTAGAGAGCTTATTTCCTGTGTTTGTGCTAAGTTAAGCTACATGTTTTCCAAACACCAGCCTTTTTATAGTAAAGTTGCAAAGACAGGTTGTGTAGATTGACTGATTAGCTGTTGAATGTTTACTCTTTCTTATAAGCACATAGTATTTACTTTCCCCTTCAGAATTATATGTGTATATGGATGGTTAATTTGGTAAATGCTCAGAAACATGTGAGATTTAGGTGAACACATATTTGAATTATTAAGCTATTTGTAATCTTCAAATAAAAGTAAAATGAACAGTTTAATGTGTTGTTTTCATGAAGTGCCACTAGAGGGAGGCACTTGATCGTGTGTTCTATTGATGAGTCTATTCCGATCAGCTTTTCATAGGTCTGTGACCTGGAAAAGGACCACCAATAAAAACCCACGTGCTGTTTGCTGGGATACATCATCAGATACATCATCACTGCAAGTAGGTGGTGCCTGCTGGGCTTCATATTAGGTGCATGACCGAGAAGTCCTGTGCTTTTTTTCCCCCCTTGGTAACATGTTCATATTTCACAGTTAATCTGTGCCTCTGTGAACGGCAAGAAGTCCACTTTATGAGAGGGTGTAAATGAAGCCCTTGTGGTTAATCTTAATGTCAGTAAGCCATTTTCAGCTATCACAATCTTTGAAAGCTTTCCACAACTTTTCTGAAGTTTGTTTAGTGCGAAATCTTAGTGAGAACATTTTATTTGCTTCCAGTTTCCAGAAACATAAATTTCAATAAGGTTTGGAGAGGCTACCACTTTCAACAGTTCTTTTTCAACTTTTCAACTTCTCTGGGGTCTTATCACATTACAGACCGCAGTGGATTTATGGTCTCCTCCAGACTTACGCCTTTTTATTTCTTGTTTGCACAGAGTGATTGTGAGCTTTCTTTTCAGCAGATAAATCCCCTGTTTGGCTTTCCAATTTTATCTTAATAACTTTGTCATGTTTTTTGTGGTTAACCAGCCTTTATTAATTTCTTGTGATGCCTGGCGTCTTTCTGTCCCCTGACTTTATAACTGAAGACTTTTGTTATAAATACATTATACCGGCAGTGCAGGAGTGTTAAACAGTCAGTGCTTTGGTGCCACTTGTTGATGCTGGCATGACTTGAGGTCATGATTTGACTCAGGCGTTCCAAGTAGGCATATTTGCACACTCACTCATTCATGTGAATGGGTGAGTATGTCCAAACTTTTGACTGGTACTGTATAATATTACCTTTGTGCACTAAATACAAGAAATTGATGTTTAAAAATACATATTTAAAAACTTGGCACTATGTGGCATATCTGGGTCTTCCTTTATGTCTCATGTTTCAAGTGTATGGGCTCCATTCAGACCTCATTATAAGCAGCATGCTGTAGCTGCCTGTCCTTTGAAACCACATCTGTTCTGTCAAGCTGCTGGCAAAGCTTAGCTTGAAGTGATTTATTTTTATTGATCTGCTTTTGAATTGTGCCTTTGCACAATAGGGTACTCTGTCCATGCACAGTCTCAGTCTCATGCATATACAACCTATTAGCTATGTTGCAGTTTCTGATTTTAATGGTAACTTACTAAAAAAATAATGTGAAAGCTAAGAATAACTTAGAAATCAAACACAGATCCCAATGGATCATCAAACAAAACTACTTTATATATTTGAATATACAAATATGAGCTGGAGCTCATTTGCATCCTCTCCCTTCTCCTTTGTTCCTCTTCTATAAACAATGATTAAACAGAAGCAAAAGGGCTCAGGAAGAGTTTGAGTTTTGTCGAACAGCACGTGTGGTGATTTGTGACAGAAGAAAACTCGGCTGCTTTACGTCAGAGATGCCAGGCTCAGATAATAACTCATTCTGTTCTGCAGAATCTGCTGGACCAACTTCAAACCAACTGAGATATTCTGTCAAACAGTGAGCATGTCTGTTGTTTCTGCTCTACAGATGTTTCCATGTCTGCAGCCCTGAATGTTATGCATTAACAATCAAAGCAGGGATATTAATAATGCCCAAATAGAGCATCCATCGTAAAGTGAGCACAAAGAAGCACAAACGGTCCTCACATAATTCAATAAGTCTGCTTTTTTTTGGTACTTGCAAATGCTGCAGATTACACATCAGCGTACCACATGCCCAAGGACAGGATGACCAAATACTGCCATCAGTGTCTATTTCTTGTCAAAATTCTGTTTTCAGCATTTTTCCAGATCATGTTGCTCACGCTCTTGGCTATTTCTAAAGCTCACCTAAGAAAATAACCGCACATCTAATGGCATGAGTAAAGGTGGATGTTTGGAGCCACTTATCTAACTGTTGGCCTGTTTTGTGTTTGTCACAAAATGTATGTCTTTTTCTGATTTGACAAAAGGGTGTCAGGCATGTTTTATCCACCAACACTAAACTACAGGTCTTACCCTGCTCAACCATAACTACTGAAGTGAATTTGAGCTCAGATCACTTTATAAAATTATTCTACATTATTTACATAAATTAGTCTAAAAGAAAAGGCAGCAAGATGATGGTCAGCACTGTGTTTGCATGGCCTCCCTCCCTGTCAGACTCCTGAGTGTCAATGGCTGACTGTATCTATGCGTTAGTGTTGTGATAGACTGGCATCTTGCCCACAGTGTACTCCATTGATGGACAAAGGATGGATGGATCATTTATTCTCACATAATAGTAATTCATTCAAACTAAGTAACGTACAGTATGTCTTGATTTTCCATAAAGCCTGTTTGATAACAGCAACTGTGCAACAGAAAAAAAAATACAGTATAAAGAAAAAAAAATGGCACAACTTGTGCATTACTCATATTCTTGTGGATAAGTTTTCCTTTAAACTGAGTAGAAACTGTACCGACATCTGGGTCATTTGGTCCAGTGGGGAGAGCAAAGCCCCAAGTGTAACTTTTTGTTTCTGCATGATTAAGATTGGAGCCTCTGGGGCTGATGTCACTGCAGCTGCAGCCACAGTGTGATCTGAATTGACAGCCAGACATGACTTTATTGTACATTCACAGTAACCAGAGGTGTTTCAGGAGTTATTTAAAATTTATGTCATAACTCTGTTTTTCCTTTTTTCAATACTTTGATTTATGAACAAATAGGAGCAAGTCTGTGGTTCTCCCGTTAGCAGCTTCAGCTGTTTAATGTGCCAATTAGAAAATTAATTAGCAATAACAAAGACAGTTGTTTTTTGAAGCCGTTCCCGGCTATAAGCATAGAAAATCAGTAGAAATGACATGCAGCAGTTTAGTTTAGTTTGCACATTATTCAGGTGACCTGTGGATTATCCTTTTTATGCTGATGCTGGAAGAATTAAACCTAAGACCTTACATTTAAGAAGGAAAACAAAAGTGAACCTGAATTAGGGCCACTTCCTACAAGGAAGTAGGTCAAACAACCAAAAGGAAAAATAAGATAAATAATATGTGAAGATGTGGAATAGGGAACCCTGTGATCTGAGCTTGTTAGGGGTATCCCTATAAAGAGAGTGAGGAAGAACTATTAAAGCTTTCAGCCAGCTTCTTGGCCTCATCAGTCTCAGGTGGCAGTAGAGGGGGGAGTTCTCTTTATTCCTGGTTGGAGGTTGCCCTGTGTTAGGGTGCGTCATCCTGAGCCTGATCAATAGTCGGTCCAAAAGGAATGAAAAATGGTCCTGCACTGGTTGGGTGGAAGAGTTATGTTCCCTGCAAAGATACCTCAAACCCTGGGTCAGACAGAAATGATCAAAGTATTCAGCACCATTTCAAGCTACAAAATTTGGCTGAGCCGAGAGTTCAGTGTCTGTTGAACTTGTTCATCAGTATTTTAAGATTTGGAGTTGGCATTAAGGGGGGAAAATTAGGATGCCAGTTCATTTGAATCAATATTCATTTTTAAAAAATAAAAAAGCTGATGATTTACTGACATCACCGGGACCTGCATGTAAAAGAATGTCATTAATTTAGGTTCATTTACTTTATTTCTTTTTAGCATTATTATTTTATTTTATTGGCTGGGGATCAAGGAAGTAGGATGTTAGTACGAGTTCATTAAGTACGGCCTCACAAAGCTGCAGATTGTTTAAATAATCCACTTTGGTGCCTGCTTGTGTCTAATAAACTAAAGTATTTTCAAGGCAGTTTTATAATCAGAAGTGAATAAATACAGGGAAATGTGATGATTGGTATTCTGTGGTTTAGAGAATCAGATTAGTATTGCTATAATTTAATCATAAAGTCACCAAATGGGGTAAGCAGTGGCCACAACTGGACTTCAAATGCCAAATTAGTTGGACATTAAATTGAGTGAGTACACAAAATTGTACGTGCACTGTGAGGAGTGTACACAGCCTCAGATTTTTAGAGTCATAAAATAATAACGCAGGGTGAGAGAATCTGAGTCACAGAAGGGAAATGAAGATTAAAGATCTGCCTTCAAGGACCTTCCAAAGCCACTGACTTGTAGACAACATAGCAGCAGAAGACAAATCCTAATATTTTTCTATAGAACATGCAGCTGTTTTTTTTTGTTTGTTTTTTTTCTCACTTTAGCTGAATATTTTCCAAGTCACCGATGGGCTTCAGACATCAAAGCTGACAGAAGCTAATTAAACATTTCATTTTCAAGATGTTTCTGAAAAGATAAACAGAAGTCAGAAATTCCTTAAGGGACATTCCTGTCAGTTAATTGTCTCCTTTGGGTATAAAAGTGCAACAAACTTTATTTTAAATCCCCCTCTTTACTCTGTTTTTGATCCCTGAGGCCCAGAAGTGGTAGTCTATGCTATTTTTTTCTATTAGATTTTTTAAAAATGTTTAGTACTGGATTTGGGGCATTTAAGGACAGAAAGTTTCATTTGTCCATTCTTTATTATATTCAGAAAACTGTCATCATAATCCAGAATTCCTGACTCCTTATGGATTTCTGACCGTGCTCTTTATCTCACTCTCTTCAGGCTTAAACTCTCCTTGATTCATGTGGGTATTTATTTCCTCATGGGTTGGTTGTTATTTTTGCATGATTTAATATAAATATTTATTTTGGTTCTCCATCTCTACAGTGCAGCACTAACACTCCCACAAATAAATGCAGATGTACGCTTTGTTGTTACTGGACATCCTCTGAATAACAAAAGCAATGTGTGAAGCACACCATGTGAGGAAAGTAAGGGAACATAACACGGTCACGGGGCAAATACTTTGGCCGGAAAGCCTGATGGTCAACACCTGTCTAAACACATGTAGATGAAATACAGAATATGCACCCGCTGCAAGATTAACACGCTCCTCTTTTTAAAAACCCTTAGCTAACCAGACAGGTCAGTCAAGAGCATCCACTTGTTTTCACTGACAGCACCACCCATGTTCCCATAACAAGTGGCTGAATGAGTCACAGCTTTGTCCAAATACTTTAGGGTGAACTGGGGTTGCTCCAAGAAGAACGCTCTGTTCCGTCAAACAGCAAATGCTCCTCTTTATATTTATGTGTGTGTGCTTTTGTGTCTGCGTGGATGGGGCAAACAGGCAATTTCATCTCGTAGATGCTTCTTCCTTAGCGCCATTCATACATACATATATGCATCATGTAAATTCACGAGCCCTAATCCTGCACTGCAATGCAAGAAAACACTCTCACAAGGAAGAATACATTTTTCTTTATTCTGCAGTCTCTTTGTGTCGCTGCATTTACAGTTGTGTGAAAAGGAAATTCTGGCCTCACTGCTTCCAAAGGAATTAAGAGGGTAAGCAGGTATGTGTAGATTCTCAGTCATCCAGGTCACGGTAGGCTCAAGAGCTTTAAAAAAAAAAAAAAGGGACTTCTTTAAATTTGCTTTGTTGTGTTTAAAGAGGGCAGGTAGCAGCCAGGTGCGGCTACTCAAATGCACTTGATTAACTGATCATCAGCAAGTCTGACCACCTCTATAAGAACAGAAGTTCTGGCAGTTTGCTCCTCTAGAGCGTTTACATGTATGTTGACACAATACTACAGTCTTCCCAGAAGTGGCCATCCCAGCAAGGTCAGACTGTGCATTGGTGGACAGAAAACCCAAGAGTTACATCTACAGGCCTCAGTTAGCATATTAAATGTTAAAGTTTATGACAGTACAATTAGAAAACGACTGAACAAGTATGACTTGTTTGGAAGGGTTACCAGGAGAAAGCCTCTTTCTCTCTAGAAAGAACATAGCAGCACGGCTTAGGTTGCATCTGAACAAACCACAGAACTTATGGAACAATGTCCTTTGGTGAGATGAGAACAAAGTGGAGATGTCTGGCCATAATGCACCACATTTGGAGAAAACCAAAGAGCACATCTGCACAAACACCTCATACCAAATGTAAAGCACAGTGGTGATTGGCTTGTTTTTCAGCCGCAGGAACTGGGCACCTTGCAGTCACTGAGTCGACCATGAACTCCTCTATACACCAAATTATTTTAGAGTCAAAAGTGAGGCCATTTGTCTAACAGCTACATTGTGCCTGGAACTGGGTCATACCATAAGACAGTGATCCCAAGCACAGCAGAAAATCTACAACAGAATGGCTGAAAGAAAAAAAAATCAAGGCATTACAATGGCCCAGTCACAGTCCAGACCTCACCCTGATTTAAATGCTGCACAGAGTCCTGTGAAAACCCTTTCACACAACTCTAGGCTAAACATGTACATGGCCTGACTGAGTGATTCCAGCTTCTTCATAAAAAGACTTTTTTTTATATTAACAAAGACATATTGAAACTATTCACTTGCACTGCTGTTTCTCTAGTTTTGTTCAGTGTTTTCTTTTATGTCCTGATATTTTACACAGTTAATCAAATGTGCTCTACTATTTCACTCTCAAAAAACTGTCCTGTGTTCTGGTTTCCCTTCAGTCACATGACTGTGTTTACACCTCTGTGTCTATATAACAGCTTTCCTTTTCTTTTACCTGTTGAATTTGTGTTCTTTTAAAATGTGCATTGTGGATCACATAACTTGGTTCCTAATAAAGACCTTTGCTTTTGTATGTGTGATGGTCCCTGGGTCCTCTCGTGCTGGCCTGCCTTCTCTCTTTCTCTCCCTTTTTCTGTTTCTCTATCTGTGTATACAGGTCAGTGGTTACCTGTTTCAGAGGTGTTCCTTCCTGGTCTCCCCGCCCTCCTGCCAAGCTCTCAGCTGCAATGGATTCTTTGATTAACTCACCTGTTCTTCATGCAGTCATCACTGCTGGTTATTTTAGACTGAGGAGAGACATCAATTGCTGCTGGGTTGTTGTGTCAGCTATGGACCGCTCCAGAAACTCTGGCCCTCTCCTGAGCTATTAGAAGGCAGTATGTGCCCACGGACTCTCTTGTGATTCCCCTGACCAATCTCTGGTCTTGTCATTTGCTGCCTGTTTTGTGCCCTCCTACACTGTGAATAAACCTGCTTAAACTTCTTTCTGTGTCCTGCCAGTGAATCTGCATTCAACCAGTTACATGACAGAATATTGATAAACTGTCAAAAGATTATGTTGTTGAGTTCCTTTGGAAACAAATGATATTGCCAGATTAAGATGGAAAGTTGATCACTGTGTTCAAAATTTATTTCACATGGTTCACATCTTAATATTCACTGCACATATTACTATTATGACTATGTAAACAATGTTTTCCTCTGTGGTGGAAAAGTTATTTTATGGCATAAAAAAGGAGGGGTGCAGGAATCAGAGACAGAATGAGCGTTTTCTCTGTAAGCCATTCAGATTCAGATTCCAGTGACAATGAACAAAAACATTTTAAGGCTGCACTACAAGATAAAGTTGGTGAGTAAGAATAGCTCTTCTAAGGATGAGGGGGAAGAGGAGGAGGAAGGGGGTTAAATAGATGTAAAGTCCAAAAAATAAAAGATAAAACTAAAGGGGCATTGGACTGTGGTAGACCTGTATTTTGATTGAAATGAATTTATTTAACAGCTTGAATTTGTGGCATGTGCCGTCAGTGAAAACACAAACTTATCAGTCCAGTTCATGGTTCAGTTGATGGTTCTCTCTTGTAATATCTAATGTACAAATGTGTAAATGAAATGATACACTGTAATTTAAAAATTTTTCTTTTTCTTTTTTTTGTATCTTTTTAAATCATTAATCTACTGCTTGTTTCAAACTGGAACTTACCAGAACGAACTAGAAGACGGCTGCCGCCCTGCGGAACTGTTCATCGGATGCCATGTCTACACGGACAAAAATAAAGAAACCATTCACTGCACTTCCGTTGCCCATGACACCGGAGCGAAGTTCTGACAGCTGATTCCTAAATCAGTTTATATCCACTTCGTGCCTCCAGGGCGTCATTTTTGAGGTTATTTGCAGACGCACGAAGCTGCTATCACATCCGGCTGGAGTTGCAGACAGCGACCAGAACAGAGGAGGGGCGGCTGATTATGGTGTAGCACGGAGTGCTAGCTCTGAGACAGCAGGTAACAAACAGATAACACAGGCTAACAGCAGTTAGCACAGAGACTTTGTGGACAACTTTCATCTGGACTGGTGCTATCACCTGCGTTTAGAGAGGAATAACCCCGAGCCGAGGCTGCTTATAAGCTTGGTACTCGGTGACCAGCTAGCCGTGCCGGCAGTGTGAGCGATTTGTTTTTCTCTACGGTAACACAAGCAGCCCAGAGTACAGAGAAGAGGCAGAGACTTCACTTATAAAAGTTTTAGTATGAGTCCTAAAGGTGTTTGAGTCGCTTTCAGCGCCGGACAAGGGTTTATTTTGTGGACTGCGCCCTTGTTTTGTTTGAGAGTTATAAGAAGGCAGCTGATCCTTCTAGTTTGGGTCAACTTTGGTTTAGGTTATAGGGAATATTTTAAAACGATTTTGCTGATCGCTTGAACGGAATTAATTGTCTTTTGTAGCAAATGATGTGGCAAACCCAGGTGAATAAGTTACTGCAAAGCAAGAGGAACTTGTGTCATATGTTGCCTGCTTACTGCCCCTACAGCTGACTGGCATCCAGGTGCTGTGTGTCAGAGACCAACACCACGGTGCAGCAGTGATTGACGGCTGAGGCAGGTGGGCCTTGAGTCAGGCCCAGTGGCGCACATTTCACGGTCCCCACTGATAACTGATACCTTTACGATCTGCTTCCCATGTCTCTCAGACTGGATTCACAGAGCCTAGACCCTGACCGTGAGCTGCAGCCTGCACTGTCTGTGGAGCTTTATCACAGTAAGAGGGCAGTGACGCATGTTTTCAAAAGAGCAAAAGGGATCAAGTCTGATGTTAGATCAGATTAGATGACAAATATTGTATGTAGAATACATGTTGTTCAAAAGAAAAGTCTAATATGTTAGGAAAAAGATGGAATAGTCTAAGTGACAGCAAACCACTGTTGTCCTCTATTTGTGACCCACTGATGATTTACCCTTAACTGTTTGTGTTTTGTTTTTCTATATCCTGAACAGCAGCCGGGGTCACACCCTGCCTCAGACGCTATTATTTGTTTACATTTGTGTTCCTGGAATCAAGGTCCATCTTTTTTCTCATTGCGAAAGCCTCCAACTTATGACTGTGGGCCAAAATGTTGGGCTTGTAGTCATATGACCCTTCAATAAGTTATGATACTGTAATGTCTTAATCTGACACAGCAACCATCTTATCAGTCAAAAGGAATGTCTGCAAAGTCCTTATGCTTTGTGGAGACTTCTGCTGATGGGTGTTCTACTACCCTATACCCTATCCTGCTTTCTGAGTCAGGATTGGCTTTGCATTCAAATATTGGATTAGTGCATCATTACAAAAACAAACAAAAAAGCAGGATTCTCACTAAATTAACTCCTCCCCTGCAACCAGACTGTAGCTACAAGATCAAAAAGATGTTATCCATTATCTAGCTATCTACACTCCAATTTGTACATGTAAATGGAGAGTCTTCTTCACACATTAAGGTTAATTATGGAGTTCCACAGGGTTCCGTGCTAGGACCAGTTCTATTTACATTATACATGCTTCCCTTAGGCAGTATTATTAGAAGACATAGCATACATTTTTATTGCAATGTAGGTGATACCCAGCTTTATCTGTCCATGAATCCAGATGACACATCAATTAGTTAAAATGCGCAAATGTCTTAAAGACATAAAGGCCTGGATGACCACTAATTTCCTGCTTCAAAGTTCAAGCAAAGTGGAGGTTATTGTACTCGACCCTACAAATCTTTGAAACGTGGTGTTTAACCAGATACTTTTGTCCTCCAGTAACAACATGAGTAATCTTGGAGGCATTTTTGACTAAGATATGTTTTGCACATATTAATTTAAAATCCTTCTTCTCACATACAGTGTCTTGAATAATCAGGCCTTATCTTATCTTAAAGACCTCACAGTACCATATCACCCCAACAGGACACTTCAATCTCAGACTGCTGGCTTACTTGGGGTTCCTAAGGTATTTAAAAGTAGAATAGGAGCCTGGTTCTATCGGAGGTTTCTTCCTGTTAAAAGGGAGATTTTTCTTCCCATGGTTCCCAAGTGCTTGCTCATAGGGGGTTGTCTGATTGTTGGGGTTTTGCTGTATTATTAGTAGGGTCTTTGGCCTACAATATAAAGCGCCTAGAGGCGACTGTTGTTGTGATTTGTTGCAATATAAATAAAATGTAATTGAATTGAAATTATGTAATTTATGAAAATATGTGATCTATAATTCAGAAGATTTAAGACATGTCTGTCCACATCATCAGGAGATGCACTCAAAGTTAGGCTCTCTAATATCAGGCTCTTTAATATTTCAATATTATTAAGTTGTCTCATTAGTCATATTAATCTATTGTCAGGTTTTCAAGGAGAAGACTTAAGACTCAAAGAAAAGATAAGGTTTCTATAAAGGGTCTTCCAGTTCTAGTTACAAGTTTGCTTTGAGAATTGCATGTAAGACAGGCTGAATATGGGTTTAAAGTCTTTTTTTAATTTTTTTTTGGTCTATGGACTCGAGGAATTGAATGATGAAATTTGCATGTGTTTTTTTTTTACGCTTCTAAGATGTGCAACATGATATTCATATTCCTGGATGTTTAGTACCCTTTTGTACACTTTAGCTGTATTTATCTGTAGAGTACAAAACATGGGGGATCCCAGGCTGCTAATGCTATGCTAGAGAGATACAGCATCTTTCTCATGCCTGATTGGCCTAGGCTAGTCATGTGATCATATTGTGCTGTGTGATTGGCTATACCTACTTGACCATTATTGACTGAAATGGAGAAAGTGGGGATTTCCCATATGTAGCAACTGATCTAGGTCACTGAACAGCTGGCAGTAGCTAGATAGTGAGAAACTGGGGAATCCCAATGAAGAGTAAATCAGTTCTAGGCTGCAACCTTATTGAGTAGCCTGTGATCCTGTCTTCTGATTGGCTGAGCATTGTCTAACATGTTGGTCAGGGATAACTCATGGCCATAAATAGTACAGACTATGACTCACCATTGAGCAATATTAAAGCCATACCTACTGCTCAGCAATATTGCTCAAATGCAAACAAGATGGTTGCATTATGATTATAGTGATGTTATACAGAATGCTTTGATATAAGCAGATTATGTAGTATGGGTGCATTATGTAGTAATACTCCTGTACACAGTACAGTATAATATGATGTGAATACCTTGTAAGTATGCATTATATCTGGCTTATTGTTAAAGATTATATAAATAGAAAGACATTATGGAGTATACACCCCAAGAGTGCAGCATGTACTTTCTCTAGTTTGTTTACCATGGAATTTTTTTGTCTATTCTAGGATGTGGTTACCAAAACGTATTTGTAGAAATGAAAAAAGATAATCACAGAATCTCTTACAGCACGCTTAAAATTGTTTTGATTTAGTGAGTATTGTTAACATTGAAAACATATTTTTGCTGGAATATGTATTATATCTTTACTAACCTAGGGGCAACTAGTAGTACTTGGATAAAAGTTTAGGGCAAAATAAGCTTGCAGAAGGTAATAAGATGTCTGCTCAAGGGTTTTCTATTATGAAAGGGGGCTGTAATGTTATCCAGACTTCTAATTTTATTTAATATTTTCATCAGTGGCACGAGGATATCCCCATCAGTGATGGGTCGTCTTTGTGCTTGTTTTTAGATTGCAGAGGAAACCAGTGTGAATGTTTGAATAATTGGAATTAAGAAGTGACATTACAACAAACAGACGAACGCTACCGAAAACATAACCTCTCCACCTGTCGGTGGGTGAGGTGAAGACAGGAGGCAGATTTTTTTTTTTTTTTCATTGGCAGTGAAAAGGAGAGGCATGAGAAATTAGTAAATCAGATTGAGTGGTTCAGAGATAAAGTTAGAGAGGCAAGAGATGGTTTGGACATGTGTAGAGGAAGGATAGTGGATCAATTAGACAATATGGAACTGTCAGGCAGGAGGCAAACAGGAAGATCATAGAGAGAGTTCAGGGATGTAGTGAAGGAGGCCATGCAAAGGGTTGGTTGTGACAGAGGAGGATACTAGGAACAGGGTGAGCTGATCCACTGTGGCGATCCGTAAAAAGAACTGCCGAAAGAAGTAGTAGTAACATTTATTTGTAGTGAAAACGCAAACTCCTTTCATGTAATTCAGGATTATTTGACTACTATGTCATTATGTTATGTCTCTGCTTCTGTGTATTATGGTACAACTGAGCACTGTATTCTTTATGGTCTGTGTGATTGGCAGGCATTTGAGCAGCAGTGCATTGCAGCACGGCGCACCGTGGTTCGGACAGTCATATCACACCAACGTAGCCATGCTAACACTGGCCAGTAAGTTGAAGAAAGAAGACGGAGGAAAGACAGGCCGTGCCTCCGGAGCCTCAGACTCCACCCACAGGGTCTCAATCAGAGACCGCCTCCTTACCAAAGGTACCTGGGTTTCTGCATTATGTCCATTTAACATTTCTTCAGTTTAGAGCACTTTTTTTTTTTTTTTTTGAAGTACGGGAACAAAACAAGCTTTCAGCAGGGTTGTAACAGGGTTGTATTATTTCTGCCCTCAGAAATAATAGTGTCTGATTTTTAATTTTTTTTTAAAATCATTTTCAAAGTCATCTCCTTGGCACCTCTGAACAGCTTCCTGTGCAACTGCTTAGAGCTATTTTGACCACTTGTGCTATCGATCCGTGCGTCTGGCGTCAATCCATCCATCATCTTCTTAACTGTTTAACCAACTTAGCATAGTGGACTGGCTGCAGCCTTTCCCAGCATTTGTGCTCACTTGCTTCGGGGGAGATTCACTTGTATGCTTGTTGGCTCTCTGGCTATGACTACAGAGACAAAGCATTCACTGTGTAGAGCAACGTGAATAGTAGAGATGTTCCTTGCAACTAATTTACTAATGGTTTAAATGGATGAACAAAATCTGACTGGTGTCACAGTAATAAAATGCTCAGGAAACAGTCTAAATTGGCTCCAGTGTAATGAATGAGGTTAAATATTGTCTGTACAAATATTGCGTCCGTATTCAAGAGCTGTTTGAAACAATTAATCATGTTCAAATCATATTTTAAATTTGAGCTTGCAGCGTCTGATGTAGTAGCATTTCCAAAACAGCAGGCAATGGTGTTGTACAGTAATAAAATGGGAACAAGTAGTTTAACTGACTAGCGAGAGCAGCAACGTTTAAACGTTTAGTGGACACCCATGCCCTGCCCACCTGTTCTGTTTGTGAGTTTCTGCTCTCCATGACTCAACTTCCTCTTCAAATTGAAACTCAAGTTGAAGAGTTGCGTTTTAGACACAGTACAGGAGATCTAGTCCATAGCAGGGCAGAGTGCAAGTAGTTAAAACGGGACTTTAAGTGTGGGCTCTACAATAGCAGCAGTGCTGGAAGCTGTCCAGAGGTGCACACAGAGATGATCTGGCCAGAAGTATTCTTTTCTTTTTAAATGGGTGGTGTCATGGAAACTTTTGATTGCACCTTGTATATTTGTTATAGGTAATACATTAGTATTAATAGCATTATCAGCATTAATATAATCGTTAGTAATTTAAATTTTTGTTTGAGCAGTGTGGAAAAAATACGCGAATTGTAACTCATATGTGCTTCCTTTTCTGTCTATTTACAACTCTGGTACCAGCAGTAAGAAAATTCTTTGAGACCTCCTGCAGGTGACAGCTTTGCCAGTCACACATGGATGAATAATGGCAGCTGCAGCTCATAATGATACAATAAGACCCAAGAAATACAGGCTTATTACTTTCTTGATATTGAAATGGGCAGTTTTCAAAATCCGTCATTGAACAGACATCGCTACATATCAATACAGGCCGTCTGCTCTTTTCCAGCACAGAACTGTAGAAAAGCTCTTTTATGGTCATCGTCTTTGCTGAGATACCACAATTCCAAGGAGAAGAGTCCTTATCACAATCATTTTGTCTTGTAAGACAGAAAATAACTTTTAAAATAAGGTAACTTTCAAACTCACCTTTGTGTAACTTTACTATCAGGCATGTAATCATACTGTCCCTGTCATACTCTTAAAGTGGGCAGGAAGATTATTTCCTTGGTTTTACACTCCTAAAGCTTTAACTCTACTAACACACGTTTCAGGCTGGCTAATGCTGAAAGTCTCACTATAAAAGGATACTTTCCAGCCCTCCAACAGAAAAGCTACACACAACACAACATTGTATTATTGTTGTGTTTGGTCTGGTTTATGTAAATGGGGGGAAAAAAATGCACAGTATTTTTCTAATATGTGTTTAAAAACAATAGGTGAAAAAACTCTGATGTGTATGAGTTGAACTTGCTTCAGCATGAAGGTCAAGATGACTTATTCTACAACTCCAACCTCCATATATGGAGTGTTTCTTACTTTTTAATCAACTGATATGAGAGCGACCTGATTAAAAATTGTGTTCATGGACACAAAATAATATTAGGAAATAAGTGTTGAGAAACACGGGGAAAAAAAAGTTTAAAATTGTGTAAATCTGTGGTTCTCCTTCTTAGAGCGTTGCTGAGTATATAATCATTTCACCCTGGAAAAAGAACAGTGCAAAGAAATCATTAAAAGCCCCAAAACTACCTTAATATTAATGCCTATGATGAGTGTATGTAAACCTTTTGACCATAAAATTAACTCCTCAAATGATGCATTCTCACCTTGATCACTGGCTGCAGCCCTGGCATATCTGCGATGTTTAGTATCCATCCCACTGATGATGGAATTACAACATTAGCTGAGCAGTGTTTAAATGTTGGCTCTATAATTTGGTGATTTACAGTAGAAGGGATTGTAGGCCTCCGAGATGCATTAAAAAAGAAAGGTAGTGGCAGCCATCTTGAAAAATTGACCTTATAAAAATGTAAGTACACAAATATTTTTTTTAAAGAGATGCACCTTCAGCCAGAAGGAAGGAGGAAGGTTTTCAATATATGAATGGGACTTTGACTTTTGGCTAAAGTTTGTTTTTGAGATACTCTTAATCTGATAAAAGCCCATTGTTGGTCTCTGTGGGCAAAACACTAAGTCTGTATTATCTCTGAGGAAGCTGTTAAGTAGATGAATCTGTACGCATATCCTGTGTGGAGGGGGAGAGTGTTGAGAAACAGAACAAACTCCTGTGACTTGAATTACGTTATTATTAAACTGCACGTCTGAGAGATCATATTTATGTAAATGGAAGCATAAAATTCTGAGCAGGGCAAACCAAAACAGCAGCACAGGCTGCCCAGAGAAGAGGGAATAAAAACAAGTTGGTTTTTTTGTGTGTGTTTTGTTTCTGGGAGGTAAAGGTGTTAAACCAGCTGACACAAATTAGCAGTGAAAGTGTGTCAGTAGTGAGAAAACAAAACAGAACCTGAACGCTTTTAAAAATTCAGCCAGACCTCACCCTCTGGCAACAAGAACAAAACAACCTTTTATTCTTCATGTATTGTCCTCCTTTTCCCCCCCGATCTCCCTTTTTTTCCACTTTTGGCCCACTGTGAAACTCACTGCGTGCGCCTTCTGCTGCACTGTGCCATATGTAAGAGGGTTTTTTTTTTCTTTTTTCATGAATTTCATATTAGACTTTATGTTTTATGCAGAGAAACTTTCCTGACAGTGCAGCTACTAAAACATGGCTTCATTATAAAAACACCGATGTGGGAGTGTGAGTTCTTTCTCTATAAGGATATCACTTTTTTTTTGTCTCTGTCACTCATTCTTCACCCTGTTTTTCTTTCTTTTTTTGCTGTTCTCACTCATTATTCTTATTTTCTGCCAACAGAAGTTGCCGAACTTGAAGCCAATCTTCCTAGTAAGTATGTCTTGCACTTTCATACACGCAGCATTTTTTTTATTTTTTTTTTTGTCTTTTCAGCCCTATGTCTTCCTCTAGTCAAATGCGGCTGAAACTGTGACAACTGAGTAATTGACTTAATTTACCATAAATCCTCATAGTCTCCTTCTGGCTCTTAATTTCCTCAGTTAAGGTATAAAGGAGGCAGGAAGAAAAACCAATATGTGCTTCATATTCTCCCTTTTTGACAGATTGCTTTGTTAATTTTAAGTAACGGCTATTTGAACCTCTACTTTAAACTCTTATTAAATTGCCACAAAACTATTCAGCAACAACCAGTATTTTAAATTTGGTAATGTGATCAGAATTACTTTATGGTTATAATGTTTGTTAAATGAGTGTTTGGAATTGTGTTCACTAAAGGCTTATTAATCCAAATGATTGACGAATGGGTGTTTTGAAACGATAAGAAAAACAGCTTAACGTTATTTAGCTGTGCATTTTTAGCCAGCTTGTCTGCCTCATAAATGTTGCTGTATTAAGCTGGAATTGGTTCATGTTTTTAAATATAAATGAAAGTGCTGTGTGCCTGGAGAGGTTTAATGCTCACTATGTTGCTGCTCTTTGGGGAGGTGTTTGTTTAAGTAGACGTCTGGCTACTGTTTCAGTACAGGCTTTTATTTGAGAAGTTCCACTCCAATATATCAGGTCTACTTCGGTTAGTTGTCTGGTTACTGTTAGGCACAAGTGCAGCATTCAGTATAATTGCTGTGGCCTAGACCAGGATTCTTGCTTTTATTGGTTTTTGTTTGTGGTCTGATGAATTTGACTCTGCACCTTGAGGGGCATGGAAGCCAGAGAGATGAACAATGTCTCATGCCCATGGTGCCTACAGGGAAGTAACAAATCTGATTAGTTTTCTTGGAAATGTTTTTGTGCAGTTCAAGTTTAAGATAAGACACAATCAGTCCAAACAGAACACTAGTGTTTAAACCCATTGCTGCAGTCTGGGGTTTGCAGCTTATTTGAACTTCTGTATCTGAAAATCTGAAAACTTCAGATTATTGGTTCTTTGCATCCCAGTATTAATGCAGTGATTAATGCAGTGTGATTTCAAAAATTTGGATGTACAAAATCTAGATTTCTCTCAACCCAAGTCTGCTGTGAACACCATGAGGAACATCAGCATGCAGAACAGTGACAGATATGATTCATTTTTGTTTGCATTGTCTTTCACTTTTATGTCTGTCGCTTTCTTGAAAACTCCAATAACTTAAACCAAAGATCTTTGCCTATTAAAAGCAATATGTTAAATGGAGGGTAGATAGGAAAATAAGAAGCAAACTGGAGGCAAATTAGATCCAAAGACAGGGATGTACTTTTGGCTGACAACCTTTACAAAGTAATTTTGTTGTCCAGGTGAAAGCTGGGATTCTGTTGCACATCCATGCAGCATCGTTAATTTCGACTATTTAACACTACTGAAATGAAAACACAGTGATTTGTTCTCCAGAGATTACATTCTCTGCACAAACATGTCTTATGTTTAAATGTTCACATCTTCATACTCTATAATAACAATAGTTTTTTGTTATTTTGGATGTGTTTATGTGAACCTTATCACTCAACATTTGCACTTTTTTTTAAAGCATCATTTTCAGTTGACATTAAGAATTCAGGTGTGAGGTTAAGAAAGGTTGTAAAGTCATTAATTATTTGACAACTATAGTTTAAATGCAATATGTAGTCTTCCCATAGAGCGAGTAGGACACTTTTTATTTCTCTAGGGCTGTTTAACAGCACTGATTCATTAATTAAAATGCCAAAGGAATCAATCCCGTCAGCTTGCTGGTTGGGAATAACTTGTCAGGGTGGCAGTTGGAGAGAAGTTAAAATCTAATATAAGACATACATCGGTTCTGATGCTGTGGCTTCTTTTCTAATCTTGTAGGGAGCGGCGTGTAAAATGCATTATATTAACATTCTGATGCATTGACCGGTAGCCAACCCTGCATAATTTGATCCTCTTAAAAATTCGTTTCTGGTTTGAACTTGTATTGCTGAATTCCTCTAATATTATAACTTGTCATTGTGCAGGAGAGAGTATTATTACGGTGTTTGACCAAAGTCAATGGTGAGCACTCAGCAGAGCTGCAGGATAGAGGCTGGGGCTCATTTGCGTATTTATAGATCTTTTCATCGGGTGTGGTGTGAAGCCAATTTCAAGACGTAAAGGGATTCTTTTTGTGGAAAAGCTGGTAATTATGTAACTTAATGAAAGGAGAGGTTCTTTAATGGTTTTAAATGTAGTACCTGTCCTTGGACACCAGGGGGGAATATGATGCCACAGGGACTTCTAAAGGCAAGGCACAAATCCTGCACCAAATGAAGGGCTTAGAAGGGATTGAATGAAAATGCAGTATGTCATTGATTTTCATGCTGATATTTGCCACTAAGGCAAGTGGTAATGATACACCTCTATACAGCTGCTTCTGGCGTTAACATCTGACTCTAATTTTTTTTTTTCCTTTCTGTCTCTCTTTCCCCACATTGTTCGTGTCCAGGCACATGCAAAGCCAGTTTCCCAGATGAGGATAAGCTGCATCATTTTCAGCTGGCAGTTTCTCCTGGTAAGAAAATAAGAGACTGTGTTGATCTTACTTGTAAACTGCTTTGGTACACATTTAATAAAAAAGTTATTCTAGTTTTAAAAGTAGAATTTTTACATCTGTCTCATTTAAATATATGAAATGAAAATGACCACCCAGATTTAATGGTATAGCAACGGAATCTCTAATAGGATGTTGTTAGGGTTGAGGTTATTTTGTGTGAGGGAGAAGGAGACTGCAAGTGTTAGCAATTTGTTTCTCAATCTCTTTGTGTCCTAAAGTATTCCCTTTGAAAGGTACTTAAGCATTCTCTGTACTTTCACATTACTGCAACTCTGTCTTCTCTCCCCAAGGCAGTTGTGCTTAATCAGCATTGTTTCAAACACAGTGGGCTACTTGTCGAATATTGTACAAACCAAACATGCCGCTGTGGCTTTACCTAGATCTCTCGAGGCTCTCTTACCTCCCACTTCCTGCATTCTATCCATCATACACAAACTTTCTTCCTGTCCAGTGTCTCCTTCTCATTTCCCTCATGTAACAGTCTGTTTTCATTTTCGTAAATAAATGTGGTAAGGAGAACACAAAGCATAGACTGAGACAAATCTCAGCCATGTTTGAGCAATACAGTGAGAGAAATCAATATATTTTATTGAAATAAATTTTATTTAATCTAGCTATTAATTTAAGGAAGATGTCTTTTTTTTTTGCCTTTGAATTTCTCAACAGCTACTCATTCAGTCCACTTCAAACTTAGCGGCTGCACAGCCAGGGACCTGAGTAAGTGCACTGAGGTCATTTGGATGAGGGCTGGTCTTGCTTTTGAGGTGGTTTTGGGAAAGTTTGAGTTGATTTCTTGTTGTATTTGAGAGCAAGGATACGTCCACATTCGCCACCTCATCATTTACAACAACACTTTGCATGGGTGCCTCAACTGCACCATCTGAAAGAATGCTTTAGAGAGGATTAATTAGATGATTATCTGCAAAACCAACAGAAATAACTGTTAACTAAGTGACTGCAGTTCATGTCTCCATTTAAGTTTGTATTTTACATGTTATTCCACTTTATTTTCACTTGCTTTTTTCTCTGCTTATATTGCTGTTTTGTTAGGTTTAGAGGAAACTACTTGGTTAAGAAAATGATTATTAATTACAACATTAACCCTGCATTCTGAAAAATTAAACTTAAGTGTATCAAGTACATTAAAACGTGACACCAGTGAGTCCTGACAAAGCATCCATATGTGACAGTTATACTTCTAGTATAGTGAGGATTTTGTATTAGGTTTTGACTGGTTATAACACAAAATTATCATGCTAAATTCTTTATGTTTTTCATATGAATTGGCTGTTTCCCTTTTTCAGTTGACATTCTCGCACTATTCCTTAGATGAATTAAATTTAATTGCAGTCACAAAAATAATAGAATAATTTGGAGGCACAAATATATTGGGTACAAATTATTATTAAAAAGATTGAGATTGTACCATTTAGTCTAATCAAAAGCATTTTAATTTCATTTATTAGTAGCAGTTTTTTAAAGCTTGAACATGACTTTAGAGAACTACATTTTTAATGAGGTCTTATTTATCTAACTTATTTTTTACACTGGAATTTTTTTTTTTTTTTTTGGTCTGGTAGATTTGCTAATAGATATTTAGGAGCTCATTCAGCTTAGGATTTTACATTACTTTATTATTTGGTAACTAATAAATTAACTTGAAAATTGTAAGCTGCCTCAGCCTTGCATAAGTGTGCACATATGAATGTGTGCTCTTGGGATTGTGTCTCTGTGATTCATCCATCTCTTTGCCACTGAATAGGCTCTGAAACTTCAGGTTAGTGCTCACAAAGTTCTTTGTAAGCAATATCTGCAGAGAAAAGCAAAGATCAGCAATTAGAAAACAGGCTTGGTGTCAGGTTATTGTAAGAGATGTTGCTAAGAAGATTGAATTCTCGGAAAAAAAAAAATTTTTTCTCAATTATTCAAAACCGTTGTCTCTCTTGGCGTCTGCTACCTCCCCTCCACCTGCACCACACTCAGGTGCATGCTCCTTTCTCTTTTGCCAATTCTGTTTTCTCTCTTTGTTTAATCTTCCTCTTTTTTTGCCCTCCTCCTGTGCTGCTCCCTCAGACCTCGTGCACTTGTACCAGTATAGTGTTTAACACAATGACCCTGATCATTTGTTGGTCATTTATATTTCAGTTATGAGGAAAAAACAAAATATTGCCTACTGTCAAAACACAAAATACTAATAGCTACATGTATATCTTAAAGCATGCAAACAGAAGCACTGTTACAGGAGTATATTTTTAGTCTCTGTAATGCATGTTGAAGGATGGTGCTATGGCAGCTTTATACTGTAATTTATTTTGGGTGCTTGCTGTCACTGTACAGTTAGCAACATGTCTAGCAATAGTGCAGCTTTTGTTTTTGTTTTTTTAAAGGAAGTGTTATATAAAGTTGTGTCTCAGGATAATTTTCCTTTAAGAATTGTGAGTAAAGTTGACATCCACGAAGTAACTTTAATTCAGGGAAGGTAATTGTAGTCAGGCAGGAAAACGAAAAATCAAATGCAAGAGGAACTTTCCTCCAGATGCAGGCTGCCTGATATCTCTTAGCACTGTGAGGTAAAATCAGCTTGACTTGTTATGTAGAGAAATTTTTAGCTCAAGGCTAAGCGATTTTCTTTTTTTTTTTTTTTTTTTTTTAATAAAAACATTGTTCCCATGTTTTTTTATATTCTGTTCTTGTTATCTCTTGCTTGGTCTGCATAAGCAATATTTGCTACAAGGTTTAAAATTTTTTGCTATAAAACTCGCTACGTCGTGTTATAGGTTAGAAACGGAGTGAAATGCATTGCTCAGAATGTAGCAGACTGTGCATTATCCCTTTACTGCCAAATGTGTTGGAATATTAGGGGAAAATACTGTGGCTTAAAGATCATATGATAATGTTAGCGAATCCTGTATTCATTTGAATTTTATTATCAAAGTTTGGGTGACATTTCACCCAGTGAATCACAGCCTCAGGGGCCCACTATTTCAAAGCTGACTCTCTGTGGGGCCTAGACAACTAGGATTTTTTTGTATTTTTAAAATGTTTTAGTAGCTTACACTGCAGAATTCATCCTCATACTTCTGTCAGTAGTCGCATCATCAGTAAACACTAGTGACCTGGTTCTACTGGCAGACACACACATGCCCATGCCATAACATCGCCTCCTCCATGTTTGACAGATGATGTGATTTGCTTCAGATCATGAGCTGTTTCTCTTCTCCTCCATACGTTTCTCTTCATCTGGTACAAAGTTGATCTTGGCTCCATCTGTTCAAAGAATCTTTCTTTTCTTTTTTTCGTTCCAGAACTGTGGAGGCTATTTTAGGTGGTGTTTCTTATGTTCTTATGTTGTTTTTTACAAATGGCCTTCTTGTTCTTGAGTATCACCAGTGGTTCGCACCTTGCTGTAAACCCTCTGTAATTACATTTTTGAAGGTGTCTGTAGACTCTGATAATGCCTACCTCCTTGAGACTGTCCTTGACTTGGCTAGAAGTCGTGAAGGCTGCTCTTAATTTTTTCTTTTTTTGCATTTTTTGATGGGTTTATTAGTTTATTAATGGCCTCATTCACTTGTATTGATATCTCTTTGGCCCTCATATTGAGACTTCCAGTGGGGAAAAAAAAAAAAAACCAAATGCAAGTTCAACATAATCAACTCCACAGCTCGTTTAATTTGTCATAATAATAATAAGGGAACTGGCCTCACTGACCATTAAACTGTTTGTCAGTGAATTGCCCAATCATTGGCAAACAGGGGACTCTGTGCAAAAACAGCTCTAATTCCTAAACAGTTAATGTTATACTTTTGTTAAACTTCTGGAATTAAATCAGAAGGTTTGCACTTTAATCACATCTTGATTGTTTGATTTAAAAGCCATTTGCTATGACTGGTTGGGGGCTGAAGAGAAAGAGGGGAGGAAGGAATAACACAGAGAGACCAATGACAAAACACAAACTATGGGAGAGAGAAGATAAAAGTTAATGCTAGCAATGTGGCTGCATACAGCTTTTGAAAATATTACTTTGACATATTTAAACTTGTTAGATGGTTTGATAAAGAGTTCTTGTTGGCTTTTTAGTCACAAAAAGCCAAATTCATTTGGCTCAGCCACGGTGAGGAAGCATTTTGGTGCACTGATATTAATAAGTATAGTCAGAATCCTGGTGTGGGAAAGGTTGTTATATTTTCCTAATACAGCTTTGTGATTCCTGTGAAAAGCAGATTATATGCTAATTTAAAGTCATTTAAGACACAAGGTCATTGTATTGCCCACCCCTATCTTTAATAATTGGTTTCATGTAATTTTATCCAGTAATATAAAACATGAAAAAAGTCCACCTTCAGAGAAAGTGTCTCTCTTCCAGTCACAAGTATAGATCTCAAGGTCATTATGCTTATTATGCTACATTACTACAAGTATTAATTCAAATGTATTAAACAAAAAATGTCGCTTTTCTTTCTTATATTTTTGGTACCAAAGTGCTTTTTAAATCATTTTTCGTTGAGTGACTCACTCAAATCATCTCATTCATATCACCCAAAGACCAAATATAACCAACACAAAATCATATTACGAACACATGAATGCAACTATCAAAAAACATAGCTTGGATTGGATTGGTTTCCCAGATCTAATTGAAGCGGGGCAGGTGGTAGACAGCACATTAGTTGAGCCTGTTTGTTGGAATGTCTGTAGTTTTGTTTCTCTTCCCATGAAACACTTTGTGCCGTGACCCCTCAGTCTCTGAGGAATGGGGACACCAGCAGCATGCCGGGGTGAACACATTCTCACATGTCACTGTTATCATTATTAGAAATGCAACGATGAAGGAAAACTGATGTACCAATCGCCTGGTCTTTGTGTTGCGTGGAAGGATAATTACGGTATTGTTATGCACTTGCAGAAATCTGCATACAGAATGTATGAACAGATCTGGAAGTGTGAATAAAGTTCGGGGGCAGTGAAAGGGCAGTCTTGGTAAAGCACATTTAAAAATTGATTATGCTTTTCTTGTTATTTGCATCTTGTATCAGTGGCCTTTTGCAGCAATCGTATCTTCAGATTTAGTCAACTTCAGAATTACAACAGTTGGCTTTTTGACCTTTTTTATGTCTTCTGTTTGGCTTGAATACTTTCTGCATTTTGATTTTTGGTTATTAAGCTGTTTGCCAGTGTTTGCTGGTGCCTGGTGGGACGTTATTAGACTGATAAACATGGAGAACAAAAGCGCCAGCTAACAGAACAGTGAGAGGTACTTTAGAGGAAACAACTGCATTTTTTTTTTCTTTTGTTTTTTGTTTTTGTTTTTATTTTTTTGTGGTGGTGTTGGTTGAGAAATGGCCGGAAAGGGGCTACAAAGCAGCACAGTCATCAGAAGTTCAGTTATGCACAGCTTGCGCACAGCTTTAGGCAATGTCAGACTGTCAGAACCAACATATTTTCAGCATTTTATATTTAGAGGACAAATGAATGTGAACAAATGACTTCCTTCTTATTCCGTTCTGTTTTCGTATTTATTTTTTGCTGTCATGTTTTTAGCTTTTAGATGTTCTCCGTCATTATATTGTGTTTGAAATGTGCTCAAAATATCTTTCGGTAAAGCGGTAATTATCTGTAAACACAATCATGCGCTGCAGGTATCACTTTCACACGTTGGATTCCCAACTGGAAAATCACAAATGCACTAATTCGTCAGGGTAGGGCGATACAATTAGGGGGTCAAATTGTTGATCCCAGTAAGGGTGGCATATATGTATTAAATAGGATACTTGGTGTAAAGAACAAAGCCGGCCAACCATGATCATGTGCTGGTTTTGTATCCCAAATTTGAACTGCTGTGAACATAAGCACTGTCAAGGCAGCAATCACCTCAGTGTCCTAAATAGGCAATAAGCAATATACATAATTATGCTAAATCATTTTAAAAAAATCACTTGGAAAATTTGGAGTTCAGTTCTAAGATTATTTGTTTTAGTGTTTATGAGAAGTCAAGTGTTTAGTCACAACAAATACTGAGTGTTCCAGTGTACTGGAGACAGTTATGAATTATTTATGACTCCTGACTGCAGCTGTTAGGAAAAAAGATGCACTCTGTCCTCTTCTTACTTATATTATTCTTTTGTTTTGGGTTTTGAAAAATGTTTATTACTTTTGTTATGTCTTGGTTTTGGTTCTTTCTTCCTTATTGTTGATGTTGAAGCTGTTTCTGTGCCACACAGTTTCTCTCCCTGTGTCCTTTCCCTTTTGAAATACAGAGGAGACTGTGCAGTCTAATTAAACCGTCCCCCTGTCATTGTTACATGGAATAGAACCGAGTGAGGTTTTGATGGCACCTTTTGCAAAGTCCTTATCTCAAATTGCTCAGTGTTTGGGTACACATGAGACCATAAAGGGTGTGGGGGTCATAATAGCAATTTTGAATGTGAATATAAAAAAAAAACATTTTAAATCTTGAAATAAAGCCCACCTGATGCTGAATATTTGGGGTCAATACTGATTTTAAGAAAACCGATATTTCTGAAGTCAGCTGACACACAAATAGACATACACTTTCCTTTCCAGTGCAGTTCTAACAAAATGATTGCTGGTTACATTGCTGGAGCAGGCCTAATCGTATTATACTGTAGTTGACTTACAGTATCTGAAAATCTGTTGAGCACTGGTTGGTAAAGTAGAGCGCATAGACGTGCACACACAGAGTAAGATCATTTCATGGTCAGTTACCAAGTGCTTTTCCTTCCTTTCAGTCTCTTTCACCTTAATTTCAGCAGGCTGTCAGGAGTGACAGTCCACCTTTGTGACCTCTGTTCTCGAATTTTTTTTTTTTCCTCCTCCTGTGATCCTTGATGGCACCGTAGCTATTTTATGCCTATCCTTTTCAAGTCATCTGGCCTTATAAGATGAGAGTAGAAATGTAAATGCCATGCAGCTAATTAAAGACCCCTTTAAACTGATCCTGTGTCTGAACAAGCCCGTAATGAGTTTTTAAGGCTACATGAGAATCTGAGGAAGTGTGTGGATTGCTGAATCAAAAACCATAGATCTCTCTGCATGTAGTTTAATTATATGTTCACAGTAGTTGGTTATTCCAAGACAGAAAGCTGAAATTAGTGATGTTTAACCTGCAGAATGTGGTCAAATGTAATTCAGATTCTCTGAGATTATTATCCCCTAGATTAAGATTGAAGTCCTTCAACTGGGCCACTCATTTGCTCCCCTGTCACAGATTGATTGGGTGCAGTGGCTTCTGGTTCTGTGTAAACCCTCACATCCACCTACACTGACACTGCAGGGGTCCTTTCACAGAGAACTCAGACCAAAAAAAAGAAAAAAAAAATGCCAGGTAAGAAATATGAACAGTTCTTAATTTATTCTTGAAGTGTGACCTCATCCAGCAGTATACTGCAGTGAGACAGTCAGATACAGTCTACATAATCTGCAAAAATCTTTAAAAAATTGGGTGAGAAACAATGAAAACACTCATTGAATAATTAGGTGAATAACAGCTAATCATGCTCTTTATCTATACAAGCCTGATTTGTGTCTAGATGGCAAAGGAAACTGATTGTAATGTACTTAAACTAGGCAAGCTTTAACATGTCTGAGCACATTTAACCTCTATGTAACAGCTGTAGCTATATCCATCAAGCATAACCAAAACAGTCACTGCATTAAGTAATGATATATTCAAAAAAGGTGAGTGGAAAAAAATGAGCACAATTAAGGCACAGAGTACTTAGATTAGAGCTCTTTTCTTTAACTCCAAAACTCAGATTCTGTGGTCAGAGAGGGGAAGGGGTTCTGCTTGAAGTGTGAGATAAAGACACATGGGGAAGAAGAGCAGTGGAGTGAAACATTGGGAGCAAAATACATGAACTAAAGCGATTGTGGACCTGGAATGTTAAGCGCAGTGTGAGTGCAGGCCAGAGGGGAGTGGGGGAATTCATGTTTTCCTGCAGTACAAAGCTACCATGGCTGGTATGAGTATGATCTAAGTGACTTGTAAGGGCATGAGTGAAATGAGCTTCAGTCATAAAAACTGCTCAGCTGGCTAGTTTTTCTATTAGGAGCAGTGACCACAGAGGCATCTGTATTTAGATTTACAGGAAAGATGCCAATAAATGTGGACCAACTCCTAAATTTTGATGACAGTGCCTAATTAATGTCAGAAATTGGTTCAACAGTGTACAGGTGACCACAACAACCAACGCTGAGGTAATCTGCTGGTATTGTTTAGTTTCCACTTCAAAGGAAAGAGGTCACAGCTAATCAATACAATGCTGTTCTGGGTGATCACCTTTGTCCTATGATGAAACCATTACCATCGCTGATAAGTGTGGTTCCTTCAACAATGATGGCTCTCCATCTATAGGGCATTAGGGGTCATTCAATGGTTTCACGATGATAATGACATAAGTAATTCCTTTATTAGTCCCACAATGGGGAAATTCAGTATGACGTGAATTGTATACTATAATCTTAATGTTTAGCAGATCACCCAGTTAATCACACATGGGAAATTTAGTGTCAAACAGCATTCAACACAATCATAAAAATGCCAAATAAAGGAAATATTTCTGGCCCGGGTCTTTCTGTTTAGAGTTTGCATGTTCTCCCCATATTTGCGTGTTTTCTATGGGTACTCTGGTTCCTCCCACAGTCCAAAGACATGCAGTTAGTGGGGTTAGGTTAATTGGTGATTCTAAATTGTCCGTAGGTGTGGATGTGTGTGTGAATAGTTGTCTGTCTGTGTTAGCCTTACGATAGGCTGGCAGCCTGTACAGGGTGTACCCTGCCACTCGCCCTATGACAGCTGGGATAGGCTCCAGCCCCACCGTGACCCTGGAAAGGATAAGCAGAAGAAAAGGGATGGATTTTTGGAAGAATGGTGTTCCATTGCCTCCAGTGGCTTCAACAGACTTGTAGAACCATTCAGACTGTTTAATGCAAACATTGTCTTGTTAAAGGGTGGATGAAAGAGCCTGAAAATGATATATCTCTGACGATATATTTTTTTGGGGGGGGTGTCAGCTTGCATTCAGTAGCATTTATTAGTGCAAACAAAATAAAGGGCATTTCCGTCTTCCTTTTCCAATGAGCTACAGTACAGTATTTTCTACCTGGTTGTTGTATCTTGGGTCTACCATTTTACCCGGCTGCTGAAATCCCTGTATTTCCACCATGTAGTTGTATCAGTATGTTCAATCCACTCTTTGCTTTTGCTGGCATATGGAGTGCAGTTAGCAAGTGCTCCAGTGGTGCTCGGCCTTTTGTTTACTTTTGGGTCGCACACCAGCTGCTAGCATCTTCTCTTCACATCCCTTCATATCCTGGTTGAACTTTACGGTGTCTTTGCCTCAAGTGGTGAAACAAACGTATTGTTTCCACCTTTAGTGGGAACAATTTTCCTGCACATTTTCCAAAGTACTTTGCAATCCTTCTAGTGTAGATTTTTGATATTCATCACCAGTACTTGATGATGAATGAATGCTATCTCTTCCCAGGAATCATGTATTCTTGTAGATGACTGAAAATATTTCTTTCCTTCCTTTCTCCAGATGAGGGTTACTACCAAAGTGGAAGGTTTCAATTTGAAATAGATGTCCCTGAAGCCTATAACATGGTGGTGAGTAGTCCAGTTTTTCTCTTGTGGGTTGGTTTGAAAAGCACATTTCTGTGCCCGCGGGTGTCTGTGTGTTAGCCTTCTCACCTCTTCCTTTTGTTTGTTCTTCTATTCATTTTTCCTACCAATGCTTTATTTTGATACTCTGCTGTTTTCTAGTAAATGTTTTATTCTTTTTCTCCTTTTGCTCCACATTTCCTCGCAGATTCACCATTTCATTCACCATATATGTCAATAGACATATATGTAGTGCTTTGTAATAGTTTCACAATTCCTTCTGCATAAATTGAAATCATAAAGTTATGTTTTTAAGTGAAGTTGCAGAAGCCTGACAGGGTAGAGAGGTGAATATTTAGTAGTGTGCCTTATCAGTGTATCTCCTGCAATAAAGTCAAAGTGGATTTACTACATAAATTTACTGCTACAGCAGAGTAACAAGAATGATAATCCTTCTAAGCTTTGCTAGTAGTTACAGAGAGCAATTACTTTACTGCTTTAGGTAGCTCTTGTTAAACACAATTCCCACCCAAAGAATCCTCAATTAAAATATGAAGCCAATCATCTATACTGATTTCATACCTGTAAATTTATATTGCAACAGTCCCTTATGAGTGACATTTTATTGCTTCTTTTCAACGCATGTAGGATTTGAGTTAGAGCTTGTTCTAATTGGTTTTCATCCATAAGCAAAAGCAAATACAATTTAGTTCTGCTGTTATATAAAAAGGAAAGTGCACAAAGAAACTAACAGTAATTTGTTTAGCAATGACTCAGAAACTCACCTCAAAACAGAAAATGTTGTTTGGATGGGATTTTAATTAATGCAGAGTTTCTGCCAGTTTTTCCAAGTTGCAAGTTTAACCCCTGCCGGGTTTAAGCATCTGAAAGTCTTTCAACATTGAAGACGTTATTTCAGCAGAAGCTGCAGCAGTTTACTGAAGTAGTTTACTGTTGCTGTTTAGATCCTAATGTTAGGACTGTAAAGACAAAGTGACTTAAAAGTGAGTTAAAAAATATGGCAAATTTTATTACTGGTTTGACTCCAGTAGTTAAGCATTTAAACATTATAAAATAGGCTAAATCCTTCATTACTGCATGCTAACAAGGTTAGCCATGAGTCTGTGCTCTCCAGCATGTAAATAGGACTTTCTTCTCATGGTAGAGCAAAATAAACTCATAGGTCTCCTGTCCTCAGATTTGGAAGAAACCCTGTAATGAAAAACCAATTAAACACTTATTTTTACACTGGAATTGATACACCCATTATTACACCCACATGCCTGTATGCCTATATGATAAATATGATAAACTAAATGATAAAATGTTGAACACAAAAAAATGCTTTTCAGTTTGATGTGTGTTTTTAACCTGAAATGAAGCTTTGCTTGGAGCTGTGGAGCTGTAACGAATAAATCACCAAGGAAAATAATTTCTATGAACAGTTAATCAGATTGACCTTACAACTCAAAATGTCAGCTGTTATGGAAATAACAAATGTGCTCATTCATTATCAGACTGACACTTAAAAAAAAAAAAAAAGTTCTTGCTAATCTTAGCTGATACTGACATTCACCTTGCTTTTGAGCTAGAAACTATTAATTATGGGTTTACAAGTAAAAAAAAAAACAACCTGCTAATTTCAAATAGCCATTAACTTAAAGTTGGTGAATCAGCTGATAAACTGTAACTCAAACACACTTGTAATTAATGGTAAATGAACAGGCATTTGCATTGTGCTTTTCTAGTCTGATTGACCTCTTAAACAGCATTTCACTACAAGCAAAGGATAAGATTTTCAAATTCGAGTAAGTGAATAACTGTTGGACTTTCTGAGCACCACCTGTCCCAGAAATGCCCCTCACTTTACTTTTTCTTGTTCCTGTTAAATGTAATGCAGCAGTACTTATTTATGTTTATGAGCCTCGTTCTGGTTTGAATATGCTGACTGCAAGTCTCCAAGTTTAATTGCAGGTTGTCACATGTAGGTGCTAAGTTTGTCCTCTGCAGAAATAACAGAGGATTCAAAATGTGATTGAAATCAGTGTAAGAGTTAACTTTATAATACAGAAAAGGCGAAGTTGAGAAATGAAAACCATATAATTTAATTTTCCACCAAATATCCTCTAAAAACACATCATGCAGTTTTTTGGTATCCAGTTTTGTAAAGAGCAGGACATCAGAATGATTCTACAAATGTGTGCAAGGATACAAAAAACAACCTTTAGTTCATAGACGTGTTTGGTATTGTGGTCATTGTCAGCTTAATGTTTTTATTGTTTGTCCATACTTGTAACACTCAGCATCTTGAAATACTAAAACATCATTATCACTTTAGTCAAGACATTGTAAGTCTCAGCAGCTTGCCAAATACTGAGTGAAGCGTACACAACCATGGCTCCAGAAAGGAGAAAAAAAGATTAGGGAAAGAATAGTGTTACAGTGAATGAGATAGTTTGCTGATCATAGAAAATAATGGTAGTCTTATTCCTAACACAGGTTTCAAAAAGAGGGAGACCCCAGCTAATGTGTTTTGGTTGAGTGTTTGTAAGGACGCTCTGAGCTACAGTTATGAGAGAGGCTATTTTAAGGTGATTGAGAAAAATTTGTAGGCTTTGTTACAAGAAAATGGAGGGGGAAAAAAGCATTAACCTGGCATATATGCTCTAGCCTTCTGTTCATAATACTGTAGAAGAATGTAGAATAGTGAATTGCAGTAAAGTGGCATTTGCATAAAGAAGCGATCAAAAGAAACCTTGACATTGTTCTTTATACTTTTCAATATCTCTGCCACCACTCCTGTGAAGCCAGAGGAAAACTGAAATTCAGATGAAATGTTATACTAATTTTACAGTAGCCTAGAAATAACAAAGAAAACTGAGAAGTTTAAAAACCCTGAAACATTGGGATTTGGGGCATCAAAGGCTCAGAAGTATCCTTGTTGTCCAGAAATAATGAATAGACCATCTGTGGACCATAGTTGGCTGAGTTTTGTGGGCTAAGCTTTTTGACTGTTGTTTATAGAACAATCTCATAAAAGCAGAAACTTATGGTTAAAATGTTTGAAGAGAAAATACTTGAAACATTTTAACCATATTAACATGATTCCTGTTTGTTTTCTAACTGGTTTTTATTTTTGATATTTTTGTGTTGGAGTCCTGTCAGTTGTTTAATAAAGTCTGATTAATGAAGTGCAGAAGATGGTTTGGAGGGTGTATACTGTCCTTAGGGAAGTTTGGAGAGCCATCAATGTATGTTTGACTGCTAATACACCTTTCTGTTAGTTTAATAATACATTTATTTACATTTTCTTGCTTTTAAATGAAAATGAATCAAGACTTGTCTTGTTTATAAAACATTACTTAATATTAAAATAATCATCTGTCTCTCCTACATTCCCTTCTTCTTTCCTTCCTTCCACCCTTCCTTCCTTCTGCATCTCTTATTTCTCTTCCTAATTTGTTGGTTTTCTTTGTGTGAAAACTTCCAGCCTCCTAAAGTGAGATGTCTGACCAGAATATGGCATCCTAATATCACGGAGAATGGAGAGATCTGTTTAAGGTAAATTATGTGTGATGTCCCCATTACGGCTTCTTATTTGCATAACTTTTGGAATATTTTATCTCATGTTGTCAGTTTCTGTTTTGGCCTAGAAATTGATGTAAAACAAGTTTTTAATCTTAATCTTTTGGGAACACCTCTGTTCCCAAAGATGGGCATAACAAAAACAATTTTGTAGTCTGTTCTAAGAAAGCAATGAAAAGCTGCCACAAAGTGTCTTTTATATAATGTACAAACATTTACAGTATTGCAAATTATTATAGTTGTACATTTCTTTTTTGTGCAGCTTATTGCGGGAGCACTCTATTGACGGCACAGGCTGGGCTCCCACTAGAACATTAAAGGTAAGTAATTTGAGTTTCTTCAATAGAGTTTTTTTTTTTCCCTTTATATTTTTTAACTGTAATTGTTACTCTGTAACTTATGATCATCAGAGTGTTTTATGTGTGGACTAGGGGTCAAGTCCAGGTACCTTTACAGAACATGTGGTTAAAAGCTAAGGGTCCAGTCCAGTTTGCCTGTACTTGCTAATGTTAGCAGTGACTGCCTCACAGTGATAGGCCCTATGACAAAAAAACAAACAAACATTTGGACTATTCTCAATGCATCATTTTATTTATGAGCTTCTCTTTCAGCTCATGATAACTGATAATCAACTGTCTGGAGTAAATTTTATCCAACACAGAACACACAACATGTGGTGCCATAGTCTGACAGGGTTGTTTTAAACATGGCTATCCCACAAGGCTAGGTCTTCTCTCATTTTGCTTTGTCCCTGCTATGAGTGATTTTTAAGGGCAGTCTGACACCCTGCAACATAGGCTATAATGTGCTCAAATCTTTAAGAAAATAAAGATAATTCTTGTGTAAATATAGATATCATAAAACTTGGTAGACAACCCTTATTCTGCAAAAGTTGGGATGCTGCGTAATAGACTGCAGTGATTTCCAAATCTCACAAACCCATATTTTATTCTCAGTGGAACATAGAAAACACATCAGATGTTTAAACTGAGAAAATGTATCATTTTAATGTAAAAATTAAATGGTCATTTTGAATTTGATGACACCAGCACATCTCAAAAATGTTGGAACAAAACCAAGTTCACCACTATGTAGCATCCCCACTTCTTTTAACAACAGTCTTTACATGTTTGGGAACTGAGGAGACCAGCTGCTGGACTTTTAGGAGAGGAATTCCCACTCTTGTCCAATTCTAGCTGCTTAACAGTCTTGAGGGTTATTTGTCATCTTTTTTTGTTTTGTGATACCCCAAATGTTTTGGTGAAAGTTCTTCTACTATGAAGCCCTGCTGTTGTAATAGATGCAGTTTGCAGTTTACCATTGTCCTGCTGAATATGAATGTGCCTGAGAATATTGTCTGGTTGGGAGCATAGTATATGTTACTCTAAAACCTGTATATAACTTTCAGCATTAATGGTGCCTTTCCAGGTGTGCAAGGTGTCCATTCCATAGACAATAATGCACTTCAATACCATCAGAGATGAAGGCTTGTAAAGTGAGCACTACTAATTAGTTGGATGGTGTCTTTACTCTTTAGTCCAGAGGATGCAGCATCCATGTTTTTGAAAAAGAATTTTAAATTTCAATTCATGTGACCACAGAATAGTTTTCTGCTTTACAGTTTTAAATGAACTTTGGCCCCAAAAAAGATGGCACCATTTCTGGATCACGTTCACATGACTTCTTCTTTGTATCATAAAGTTTTAACCTGCATTTGTGGATGGCACGGCAAACTTTATTCACAACAATGATTTCTGAAAGTGTTCCTGAGCACATGCAGTTATTTCCAAAAGAGAATCATACCTGTTTTTAAGGCAGTGCGGCCTCAGGGCCCCGGAGATCACAGGCATGCAATACTGATTTTCAGCCTTGTCACTTGCACACAGAGATTTCTCCAGATTCTCTGAGTCCTTTGATAATATTATGCAGTGTAAATGAGATATTCAAAGTCTTTGCAAATTTAAGTTGAGCAGCATTATTCTGTCACATTTTTTTCAGAATAGTGAACCTCTGTCCATTTTCACTTCTGAGAATCTGTACCTCTTTAAGATGGCCTTTTTATACCCATTTATCTTACTGACCTGTTGCCATTTAACCTGATTAATAGCAAGATGTTCCTCCAGTTGCTTTTTTTTTTTTTTAAAGTAACACTTACTTTTCCAGCCTTTTGTCACCCATCTCTACTTTGAGAGGTGTTGCTGCCATCACATTCAAAGCCAGCTAATATTTTTCATGAAATGGTAAAATGACTCATTTTAAACATTTTTTCTATGTTCTATTGTGAATAGGTTTTTGAGAGTTCCAAATGATTGTATTATGTTTTATTTACACTTTACAGTGTCCCAATTGTTTTGGAATTGGGGTTGTAAATGATTTAAAACCGAAAAGACATGAGCATGACACTCCTTGACACAAAGTTTTTTTTTTTTGGTTTTTGTTTTGTTTGTTTGTTTTTCACTTTCTTAAATGTACAAAGAAGCATAAGAAAATCCAGCTCAGAGCTGTGGCATTCTCTTAGGACACACACAAGTATTGCACTGTTGTATAAGGTAAGCTTCACATTAAAAAAAATCTTTTCAGCTGCATATAAAAGAGAGCCTTCACTTTTTATGCTTCACCCTTCACTCAATTTAGCACTTTTTTTTTTTTTTTTTGGAGTTCTTAGGAAATGGCTGCTGAAGTTTCAAGCAAGGACGTCCTTCTCTAGCTCCATTAAGATTTGACTAAGATCATGTTTGATAGAAACTACGGGCTAAAACCTAATGTAGTTGTAGGGTGGAGGTCTGCTTTCCATGTTAAATAAGACCCCTTTGCAGAGATTCAAGACTATATCAAAAATGCTCCCACTCACTCACTGCACTGGCATGCTCCTGTAATTATAGAAATATGCTAATATATGCATGTATGCATTTGAAGTACTGGGTGGGCTTTCCTCCTCCAGTGCAGGATTTCCAAGTTTAGAGGGTCATTCAGTAAATCCTCTTTGAATACCCTTGCATTTCCTGCAAAGGCTCTTCTCGGAAGTTACTGTCAGGATTTGTCTTATCCTCAGAGTTCCCTTCCTATTTTAGGTTTTATATATGTGTCAGTCCAGGCTAGCCTTATTCCCTTGCCCTATTTTTGGTGTTTTCTGCAGACATTGTTATTTATCCTCATGTTTCTCTGAAGAAGATACATTCTTTTCTTTTTGCACAATATGAAAAATAGATCAAAAATAATTTTTAATCAAAAAAAATCTTGCACATTAATCAATAATAAAATACATGCATATCTAAAAATTAATTTAGCTTTTTAAATTAATTAAAGCAGAAAGACAATGTAGCTCATTCAGTTTTTATCTTTTAATTTTATAAGAATTCATAGAAGAATGGTTGGGAAAGGTAGTCTTATAACCTACCTACCTAAAAACTTCATAGGACCACATGGTGTAATGACTTTAAACACATCTACTTTTAACATCTACAAATTGATTTCCTCTTTGAAAAAAAAAAAAAAACTAAATATCCCCACTGTTCTTTTTTCAGCTGCTTATGTAACTTGCATGGTGGTGATTTGTGAAAGGCATATATATAGCCCCATTTCAATCCAAGGGATGCTGTGTAAACACAGAAATCTCTCAGGATGCGGGTTTTTCAGTTGAGCTGATAACAATTCCCCAAACCTGTGATTTCAAAAAATGTCCAGTTTTGATTTGTCGGACTGCAGGATATCTTCATCTCCCAAGATCTTAAATAGGCGGGGTAGTATATATGTCTTTTTTTTTTTTTTTTTTTTTTTCCATTGTAGAGTTTTTACCTTGAATTTGTGAATGCAGTTCAATGAAAGTATTTATCAGTGTTCTTGAAAAGAGTTTCTGAGCGCACACATTGATTTCACCAACTAAATTGTGCCTTTTTACTGCATCACTGCCCGAGGGCCTGGAAATCATTGCAGTTCAAAATTGGTTTTGTCTTTTGTGTATAAACTTCAAATATATTATGTACCACAGTCAATGAATTGCTTGCAATTTTATGTTGAGAAAAAATATTCTTAAATTGCTTAACCATTTGCGTATCCCATTAATCATTTCAGAATGTAGCGAATGCCTTCCTTTTTTTTTTTTTTTTTTAAACCTCTTGATAAACAGTCACATTACTTATGTTGCATTTAAGTAAGTCATTGTAATCAGTTTTTAATTAAATTTTGCATGGTGTCACAATTTCTTGGGGTTATAGATCTCATGAGTTGCTTAGTCTTTATAGGCTGTGGTTATAATCAGTTTTTGTTGTATGGTTTGGTGTAGCATAACAGGCAATGTAGCAGACATGCATACACAGCCTAGTATTCATTTACCACTGTACTGGTGAGTGAAATAAACCTCACAAGTAAAAGCTTAAATCTCAGTTAAGTAACATTTTACTTTAATCGCATTCAGGTTTTGTTACCTCGCCCACCAATGGAGGGGAGGGTGGGTATGTTTTCACCCCTGTTTGTCTGTCTGTTTAGCAATATAACTTTGTAATTTCATTTTCAAAGTCAAAGTCACCAAAAAAGCTTTTTCTCTTTTAATGAGAAAATACGCCATTTGTTGGGTGGGCGATAATAGGGGAATTGAGTGATTGGATTGATAGTCAAAAGTTGTGTCATATGTTTGCGTATCCATATCATATTCCAATCAAATGATACATAATGCAAACATAGAACGCAATATCACATTTATAGGGGGATGATGAACATAATATATATGGAAAAAAATCAAAAGAATTGGGATTTATAATAAATCTTTACATGTAGATGTTAATAATGTTATGTGTATGTTCGTACAAAGTTTTGTGCAGATTGGTAAATAGAGGGTAGATAAATATGCTTCAGTCATTATAGTAAGGTTACTTTGTAATGAACAACCCCCAACACTGCTTTAGCCTTAAATTGGCTTGAAATCTGTTCAGATTTTTACTGTGCTTTGTATCACTTGCAAAGTGAATACATATCCAAAGCAAAGTTGTCAGCTAGACTACTTATTAGTAAAAAATGCCTACCGTTAAACTTCTTCTGTCACTGATTATCTGGTGGTACAATGCATGACAGAAATAAAAGGCTTTCAGTGATGCTCACAGATATACTGCTTAATGTTTTTTGTTTTGTTTTGTTTTTGGTGGCCATCCATCTGTTCCTGGCCTGTTCCTCTGTGTGACCCTGGTTGCAGTTAAAATGTGACCTGGGTTTGTTTACTTAAAAGTAGGTGTGAATGTGGTCTTATGTGTGAAAGTGTTGACTTCGGGTTGTGCATCAGCAAGTGTCATAAGGGGGGGAGACAAAAGGATTGTCTCAAGTCAGTGATGCAGTCTCTGTTGGTCACCACTCCAGCCGCCTCCACTGCTTCAGCCCACACATTGCTACATGAAATAGCTTTACAGTGTATATTTGTAGGTCAATGAGCATAAAAAATATAGTCATGTCATATTCACCATTTTGTTGCTGTGAGGTTTGCTATTTCAGCAGAAAAACTGCCCATGTGCATCTATTTTTAATTAATTCTATTTAAGAATATTTATTAGTATTTTTGAATCACTGTAGCCCTATTTTCAATAGGTTATTCACAGATTAGGTCCTTGTGGGTCTTATAATGGCAACAATCACTGGTTCCAATATTATGAATCCTGCAGTTTCATGCTTTTATTTCAAACATATTTGCTGACCAATCATTAATGCTGCTAGAGGCTCTTTGTGTTAAAAATGGCATTGGTTAAACTTCCATCATTATTTATGCTTTCTTAAATGAGAGTGCTATCTTTGTTTCACAGTTTAAATCTGATGTTTTCTAAGGAAGAGTTTAAAGTGTACCATAGTTTTTATAAAATTCAAAAAATTCAAGAAAATTTCAAAGTTGTTTTCTTTGACTAACTATTTGCTGTAAGCCTAAACTTATTTCTAGTAAATGAGATTGGTTGATCAGTTGTAATGGCACATAGTTTTTTTTTTTTTTTTTTTTTTTTTTTTTTTTTGTTCATATAACACTGTCTTTGACAAGTGTTATTTTTATTGTAAAACAATAGAAAATTTCCATTATTCCTGTCAAATTTTACCTTTTTTTTTTGTTCTACAAGGTTCTAGAATTATAGATAGAGTGTTTGGTTGAAAATTGCAATATTTGAGAAGATTCTTGAAACATCAGCAAATTCTTCGAAAGTCATGAAATTTTTGATCTGAACAATTAAAGGAAGATTTTATCAATTTTTTTTTGTTACATCAGTTTATTTTTTCTTTTAACTGAACATTTTACCATTTTTATAGACAATTTTTGAAGAGAAAACCGGCTTGAAAAAAGGTTAAAACCTACATGAAAGCCTCTAGTAATTGGCATTATTTGGGAAAATTACAAACTTAACTTTCCTTGTTTTGCTGATGTTTTCTCTAAAGTGTTTTAATACATAAACACTTTGAATTTCACCACTGATTTGTGTAAACATCTTTTTCTTGCCACTCACAAACTGTCTTCTGCTTAGAAGTGTGCAAATCACTGGCTACAATACTTTATAGCTTTAAGAAATGCATTGGACTTGATTTGAAAGTGTTATCATAGCTTTTAGAAATCTGTAGTGTCTAAAAATAATAACCTATCATTGTAGACTGACTTTAATAAAAGCTGGAAGTGGTTTAGTTTTAGCTCACCAAGAAAACTTTTGATTTTAGTATTATGTGTTGGACAGTGAGGAGATACATGGAAGGCAATATATCTTTCTTTTGTGAATTCAGCCTTTTTTTTCTTTTTTTTTTGATAGTATTTACTTTTATGACAAACTGTGCAATAGATGCTTTCAGAGCTTGATAGTTGTTTGTGTTTCAAAATAATGATTCAGAAATCCATATAATTATGTAAATGAACAAATATGTGCTTATGGCATGAATGAAGATAATCGGAACCCCTGAAAGCATTAATTTAAAATTGTTAGTATTTAGACCAGCTGACAGTTGTATATAGCAACTCCAAGTGAAATGAAGTCTGTTCAATCTTTTAAGTCGCTAATGGTGTCTTCTAATTATCTTGATATAATTTCTAACTGTGTCATTTCTGTTCCTAATTGACTCTCTCCAGGCATTTATGATCCTGGGTTTATATTTGGTCCTACAAGCCTACAGCTTTGTAGGATGTAGCATGACCTGCATGTAACTGTGGTTCATTGAGGGGAAACAAAACAAAAGTGCCACGAGGTTCATAGTTTTGATCTAATTTTTAAACTTACATTTTTACTCTACTGCTGTGTTTTTTGTCTCAGGGGACATATGAAAGACATCCAGTTATTGCTGGTTAAGATTACTCTCAATCCTTCATACTCCCATCAAGAGACGAAACATGTTAAAACATATAAAAGGTCATGTAGAAAAAGTAACCATGTCATTTTGAAAACATGTTTGGACATTCTGGACAAGGAAACAGTTTATTAGCTTTAAGTGTGTTTTCAGATAACAGAAATATAATTGTACAAAAATAAAGGAAAGCTGGCCTTTTAAGTGTTTTATTCAACAAACATGTCATCAGATATTATATTCTATTAGAGACACAAACTCATGTTCTCAACTAGTGTTAAGCAGTTAAGCAGAAATGACTTATTGAGGTTTTGAAAGATGTTATAGATCTTCATGAGTCTTGCCAGACTTCCATGCAAAATTCCTTCACTTGTAAGATATTTTGTGCTGTCATTTTTTTATGTCATCTCAAATTCAGATTATTAGTTTTTATGTAATTTAATTAACAAACAAAAATGGTGGTCAGAAATAGGAATGAGGATTAAAAAAAATATATTGTGTATATAAAAAGTAGCAAGTATACGCTCTTTGTTACAGTTTGACTCTTGATCATTAATGTTCTTTCATTTGTTTTTGTTGATTTTTCTAGGATGTGGTCTGGGGATTGAACTCCTTGTTTACTGTAAGTTTTTGCTTGTTTTTACACATGCACACTCAATTTCATTGGTTAATTTGACATATAATTAGGGAAAGTCCAACTAAAGCCCTTCCTAAAGGCCTCATTGAATTAAATCACTTTACTGAAGAGTAAACCTTCACAAATACATTCTTACTGTTGAAGCTGCTTGCTGTATGTAGGTTATGCTAATGACATTACTCTAAACTCATATCAGATTAAGCAAGATCATTGTTTTTTTCCCCTTCTACAGCTGTAGAGAAATTATATTTTTCCTCATGATGAACACTTTGAGGTAATGGGAAATAAAAGCAAGAAAATTGGATTACATATTACATTATTGAGATGCAGCGCCAGCTGGCTCTGGGTGTCTCCCTGTTCCAGGTCTTACAAGGAAAGATAAGGACTACTTGATTACAAATTCTTCAGGAAATGAAGGAAATTGATAACTAATCAGATTTAGGGTCATGTTGGGGAAAAAATGTTATCCGTTCAAAGCTATGTTAAATGCAGTTAAATGCAATGTTTTATTCTGTGGATATGACTGTGATCATGCAGAAGTATGTGATTTTCAAATAAAATAGAAATGCATTTTAATAGGTTGTTTACTGCCATAGTAAGACAGATTTAAGCAGCTTAAAGTAATATTTATTTCAGTCACTTTACGTAAGCTTGAATAACTTGAATACATTGCATTTCAAACATATCTAAACAGTCCCTAAGGTTATTAAAATATCTGGTCATGCCCTAAATCAACTTCACAGGCTTTCGCTATATCTCTATAATAACCCACTTGCTATGTTTGCTGTTTGTAGCATCTAAGGCAACACCTCAGTTTTTGCTGTTTTGTTTATCACAGTTGCTGCATCCAGGGTGACATTATAGAAAGCAAGCAAGTAAACATCTGAGGTCCTCTGGCTGCAAACAGTCAGTTCTTGATGTATTTTAACATTGTTGTTGACATTGTCTATGTGCAAGAGTGTTTCCTCATAGTGTACAGTATAGGCAGATTATGTGTATGTCTAATTGTTAGCAGTTAATGTTGCAAGATGCAGTTTCCAGACTTTACAGATGTGTAGTTAAGATCCAAATAAAGGCCACCTTCGAAGACGGGTGTGATTTGACCCATCAATAGATGGTCTCTGGTTTTTTGATGTTTCCCCCCTCTTTGCCTTTTCCACAGGACCTTTTGAACTTTGATGATCCACTGAACATTGATGCAGCAGAACATCATCTGAGAGACAAGGTGAGACACATTCAGGCTGATTCTGTCTTGATCATTAATTCTAGTTTGTCATCTGATATAAAATCAGCACACTTATTAATCATCACCAGTGTCCAAGATGTGCTCGTAGCCTTCATTATTCATACTTATTGAGCGGTTTTTGCCAGGCCAGTGGTGCTTGTTTGCTTCACTCTTCACACACATGTATAAAAACACAGACATGTACGTTATACAATGGATATATATAAGGGGATTAGGAAGGCCAAAGTGGAATACAAAAGGCGGATAGAGGATAGTTAGAGGACCACTTCAGCACCATCAACGTAAGGCAAGTGTGGCAGGGGGTCCAGCATCTCACTCACTACAAGCTGTCAGCACAGGCAGAAGATGATCCAGTCCTAGCGGAGAGGCTGAACCACTTCTTTGCACGTTTTGACGTGGAACGATCAGAAACAGCAGCAGTTTCATCATCCAACTGCAACGGTTACAGCTTCATGGTGGAGGAACATGAGGTGAGGAGCACACTGAAAGAAGGCGGTGAATCCCAGGAAGGCTGCTGGACCAGATGGAGTCACTGGATGGGTCCTCAGAGAATGTGCAGACCAGCTGGCTAGAGTCTTCACCAAGATCTTCAATGCATCTCTATCCCAGTCCTTCATCCTACCATGTCTGAAGTCAGCCACAATTGTGCCGATACCTAAACAAACCAGCATCGGCAGCCTAAATGACTTCAGACCAGTCACCCTGACACCAGTTATCATGAAGTGTTTTGAGAAACTGGTGAGATGCCACATCAGGTCCTGCCTCCCAGCTACCCTCGACCCATTTCAGTTCGCATACAGCGCGAACAGATCAACAGAAAATGCCATAGCAACAGCGCTCCATGCCACCATCTCCCACCTGGAACTGCAGGGGGGATATGCCAGGCTGCTCTTTGTTGATTTTAGCTCTGTTTTCAACACTATACTCCCAGACAGACTGACTGTTAAGCTAATGGACGTTGGTCTTCCATACACCATCTGCAGTTGGCTAAGAAACTTCCTCTCAGACTGTGTACAGAGTTAGAGTTGGCTCACATCTCTCCACAGCTCTCAGCATTAACGCCGGATCTCTGCAAGGCTGTGTGCTGAGCCCACTCCTCTACACCCTGTGCACTTATGACTGTGTCAGCAGCCACTCAGACAACGTCACAATCAAGTTCGGTGATGACACCACCGTGATCGGATTGATCTCTGATGGCGATGAAACGGCATACAGGGAAGAGGTACAAAGGCTAGTGGAGTGGTACTCAGAACAACTTGGTCATTAACACCTCCAAGACCAAAGAATTCATTGTAGACTTCAGAAGAAGGAAGTCCAACCTGCAGTCAATCTGCATTAATGGACAGTGTGTGCAGAGGGTGTCCAGCTTCAAGTTCCTGGGGGTGTATATGGATGCAGATCTCCAATGGGGTTCCGACACCTCAACGGTGGTGAAGAAGGCTCAGCAGCATCTCTATTTCCTGAGGATCCTTACGAGGCTGAATCTGGAAAAGAAACTGCTGACCGTCTTCTACCGCTGCTCCGTGGAGAGCGTTCTGACGTACTGCATCTCTGTGTTTTGTGTGCTGTACCACAGCACATGAAAAGGCCATACAGAGGGTCATCAACACGGCCTAAAAGATCATTGGACACTCACTCCCCTCCCTGGAGGACCTTTACAGCACTTGTTGTCTCAGAAGGGCCTACACTATCATCAAGGACAGTACACACCCAGGACTCCGGATGTTTGACCTGCTGCCCTCGGGCAAATGTTACAGGCAACTAAAAACAAAAACAAACCATTTGAGAGACAGTTTTTATAACAGGGCCATATCCATGTTAAACAAAAACAAAATAGTTCACCTGTAGGCAGATCTAATTTCCGTTCAAGTTTAATAACTTAGGTTGCAAAAGCACCATGTGCAATAACTGATGCTGCAGTTGTACACCTGTGTATAGGATATCTTATAGTTAAATTATGCTTGTGTTCTTTTAAATTGTTTATTGCTCTTTTAAATTCATTAATGTTTACATATTCTTTTCTTTTAATTGCACCAAGGGGGGAGGGGGGAGGGGGGGTGTAATCCAGTTTCACTGTGCAAATGTACAAGTACATTGTGCAATGACAATAAAGGTTTATTTCAATTATTTCAATAATTTATCATGTTTTTATCTTCATTATATCACTGTATATAGTGAGACGACAAAAACGGTTGTTTCTAAACGGCAAAGAAATAAATAATAAAAACATATATTTATTGTTCTGCATTGCACGCTTTATATCCATTGTATAAGAAAAAGTAATCAATTATAGGCACTATTTGCATCACTATTTGATGAACACTTATTTACAGATATGGATGGCTACACATTCCAGTGAAGTGCCACTGCACTAAAGGTAAAAATAAAGGTAAAAATGTACAACAATGTACATGTAATGTGGATGTAAAGTAGAGCCGTTCATTTTGAGATCAGCTAATATACATAATAATTAGGGGTGGGACTCGATTAAAAAAATTAATCGAATTAATTACACGCTTTGTAATTAATTAATCGAAATTAATTGCATTTTAATCGCATTTCAATATTTGACATGATAAATATTAATTTAAGTTTAGTTGATGAATGAATCAATATACATAAGCTTGAACTTCAAAATGTTGTTTATTTTCCCACCAGTCTACTACACAGACCAATGAAGGGTGGAAGTGCTCCTGTGATAAACAAACTCCTGAAATTAAAGTTAAGCATCGTAACTGGATAGTTTTATTCTACATTAATGTCTCACTTGTTATAGTTGGAAATTAATCATTCTCTCAGCTGTATTCCTTGATGTTGAAATGTGTTATGCTTGTTTTAACAGCTTATTTTGAATTAAATACTTAAAATTAAACCACAAAAAGGAGAAAAAGTTCGTTCTCCGTTTAACCAGCTGTTTTTACACAGCTGTGCTTCGCACTCACGGTTGCTAGGCGACATGAGCTACGCAGAGGTGACGGCAGGTGATATGAAGGCTAGCTGCTCACTTCCGGCCTTTGTGGTGTTCGTGGGCTACGAAAGACGTGGGCCGGGTCCTTCGCAGGATGCGGCCCCTAATTTGGACATTGTGCGTCGATATAATCTGTATGCCGGGAACTCGTGCACTAAGAAACGTTCCACGGTGCAAAGTGCGATTAAAATGCGTTAAAATTTTTAACGCGTTAATTTCCCCGTAATTAATTAATCGTAATTAACGCTTTAAAGTCCCACCCCTAATAATAATATATAATTTTTAAGGATTAGGGTGTTAAAATAATTTCCAAAAGCTATATAGATGTTGATAATCCTGGTCCCCTAGGCAGTTTATATAGTAAGTTTCATCCAGATCGATTAATGTGTCTAGGAGAAGTTAGGGAACAGACATACAAATTCTGTAATCTTTATAGTAAGAATTCTTGCTGCAGTGGATATCCTGCATAGAAATTTTATTTAGAATTTATATTGCTGAACTAAATTTCTGCTGTGACTTTCAGAGGTGCACTGCACACACCACTTGCTTTTGTAGGTGGAATTATGTGATAGCTGAGTGCGCTTTAATCTGGTACAGTGGGCTGAAGACAAAGAGCACACAGCAACCTTTTTGAGCAGACAGTGACGTTATGACTTCAGAACCGTCTATACAGAAAGGTGCATATGGTATTTTCGAGCGAGGTACTTGTTCATGCAGGATTGCTTAATTCACTGCCTCTGCAGCAGGCTCTGGAATTTGTAAGTCAAATCAGCGACCTAAACTGGATGTCTGAATGCACACATGCTTCGCTATTCTTTCCTTCATGGTTTGTATGCTGTGTAACTAATTATGTATTCTGACTATAACTTTAGTATATTTAATCAAGCTTATATTGGTAAATGCCAGGAATTTAGCAGCCTTTTTGCATATTGGGTAATAATACGATTTGAGCTGCCATGAGAAAAGTGGAATCCCAAAAAAAGATTGCTCAAAAATACGTGTTTATCCTGGTTGATTGATCTATAAATTATTCCCTCTGCATCTCCTTACTTCCCTCCCATCTACATTTAACTTGATCATCACCTGCCTGTGATTTAATGTTAAAAAATGTTAAACACATTTTGATTATTCTGATTGCATAAATGTCTTTTTTAGATTCCTAGCCAAACTCTGCAGGGAGTCTGCTGACCACTGAAATAATTATGAGCCTCAGTAGGGACAAACTGAAAGCATTTTGAAGTACATCATTGACCTTTGGCCTTTTGTACATACAATTTCCCATGTTCACTGGAGTGTATCCAACAGTGTGTGATGATGGTTGCCATGTGAGCCCCCATTAGAAATGCAGGTTTGACTGTGGATGGGTTTTTGAAAGGGTGAAGGTCTAAAAAGTGTTTATGGCAGAAGTTGCAGCTGTTAGGATGTCTCACTTCTCTGCATGCAGATGATATAATTTTATATACAAGCACATAGGATTATAGTACACACTATATATGCACCACCACCACCAACAACAACAACAAGGGATGTTCTTTTATTGACTGCTCTACTACATAGTGATTTGTCAACCGTCCACTCAGTCATCCACTAAATGGTTGGAAACATACACCTTTGATATATTGATTTGTCAAGTGAGTGTGGTTTATTGGTTCACTCTAGCTTTTCTTTGTGTTTCTTAGCTGAGCACATTTGCCATCATGATAAATGTTTAACATTATTACTGCTGAATTCCTTCAGTAAACCTGCCTACAAATATTACATGCTCTGCTGACTTAATAACTGCAGAGTTCCAAACCTCCTCTGAGATTAACTTCAGCACAGTATCTGTGTGGCAGGAGCTTCATGGGATGTTTCCATGACTGAGCAGCTTCTATACCAGTGTTAATTTTGACAGCAAATTTTGATTTAGTTTTAGTCATGGTCTTTTGACGAAAATGTAATTTAGTTTTAGACATAATTTAGTCATCTGAATAGTTTTAGTCTAGTTTTAGTCAACGAATTATTGTAAGAATATAGTCGACTAAATCTACAGTCAATTTAGTCGACTAAAATATAAAGAGTGTAAAATGTAAATGTTTTTTCTTCAGTTCCCTTGAATTAGTCATTATACACACTTAGACAAAATTAAACATTTATTAAAAGTTATGGAATATTATTAATAATGTTAACATTAGCGTTTCACCTCCTTCCCACACACCTGATCATTAACATCACCTTACTGAGATAAAACCAGCGTTTTACAGCAGGACACACTCTGAAAGGTACAGGGCAGTGTTCAGGACTAAGATTAGGAACGGCTAATCCACCGTGGTGTGGAGATTTTCTCTAAACACAAACGCTAAACTGGGAAAAACACTTTACCCTGCATGACATTAAAATGCTTACCTTTGCATGGAGACCTGAGTGCCTGGTTTGCAGATGATGATTAAGATTTGTCATGTTTTTACCCGAGATAGTCGCCCCACATGGTTTACATATCGTTTTGTTTGTCACAACGTCTAAGGACAAATGTGTCCATACATTGGCTCTTCTCTTTCTCCCTGCTGACATTGTTTACATAACTTAGTTTCATTGGAAGTAAAGACAAATCACAGGCTAGTTTGGTCTTTCCGGGTTTAGAGCAAATGTTTTCCTAATTTGTCCCGCCCTGTCACAAAATTAAATCAGTTCTGATTGGATGTCATCCCAGCCAAGCATTTTCGTTTCATTTTCATTTGTTGACAAAAATGTCAATTTCGTCATCATTTTATCCTTTTAGTTTTTATTTAGTTATCGTCTCGTTTTCGACATGAAAAAAAGGGTCGTTGATGAAAACTATGATGAAAATACGAAATTAACACTGTTCTGTACATGTAATGTGTAGGTGACCCATTACTTTCATCCTCATACTGTATATTATTCTTCTTAAAATGTGTTTTTCTGATCTGGATAATGACGTTTTAAAATTTAAATGATAAATGATTTACAAATTAAGTACTGGTTATAAAAGCAAAGTTTGAAAAGAATAATATTTTCCAGTGTCCTGTTTCATCTTGCACTATTCTCATGTTTTACCCATATAACAGGTAGTATATTTTAATGCACTTGTTCATTAGGTCATTGGGATGTCAAAACACTCATTTCCATACAGTCTAGTCAGCTTCTGATAGGTCAATAAACCTTTTCCCCGAAACCACATACAGCGCACTCTCGTGTGCCCCCTACCCCCACTCCAGAGTAGGTGACCACACAACGTGACAATCACAAAACATTTAGGCCTAAATTTAATATATTTATTAGTCAAGCTGGTACAGGCAGTGGCTGAGATAAACCGATTCCCTTCACTACAGACTTCTTTGACTATTACAACTTTGGTCTTCTCCAAGAAGCTGAAGAGCCAATAACAGCAAAAACACAAAAAGTGTAACCCACGGACTAGTTGTTCCACATATTTTGGTGACAGTACACAGCTTCAATGTGCAAATGAAGGTCTGCAAATCTCTGCGTAGGACCAAAGCATCATGACACTCCATCTACCCACTGATTTGACCAAGCGCTGGGTCTTTGATTAATTACATAAATTTCTGCTGAAACAGACTTTTGGATGTTAAACAAGATGTATAATCAGATCACTTGTGAAGGTAAAGTTTATTGTAATCACCAAAAGGCAGTGCATTTATCTGTTTTCTGTTATAGTTCTGAGTTAACAAATTTACTCATTTGATACATTAATGATAGAAATCTCTAGTCTTGAAATGGGTTTCAGTAAGCTTTAGTGGTGCTTTACTGCCTGTTGTGGCTCTTCGGAGTCACAACAACTGAAGTCATCCAACCATGACCCACTCCCACTGAGTCAAAGCCTGCTGTAATCAACTTCAGCAGTGAGTGGATAGAGATGTGGGAGTGTGTCAGTACACAAATATGCTTGTGAATGTAGATGCGTGTGCTTCTTTGTGTTGAGGCATTTGAAGTGGAGCTCCTCCTGTGGCTGCTCTCTGAATACATTAGCTGGTTAAAGTGGCTGAAAGGAAGCGTCCTTATGATCAGTGTAGTATGAGTGTGTGTGTGAAACTGTGTGTGCCCATTGTTGGTTATAATGGTATTGTGCTATTATTAGATGTGAGTGGGTTTTTGCCTGTGTACATGCATAGACATCTGTACAACAAACAGTTCAGAAATTACTTTAAAAAGGACAGGGTGATTGTGTTTACATATACATTTGTTTAACAATGTTGTCTGATAATCTTCGTGTGTGTGTGTGTGTGTGTGTGTGTGTGTGTGTGTGTGTGTGTGTGTGTGTGTGTGTGTGTGTGTGTGTGTGTGTGTGTGTGTGTGTGTGTGTATACGTATGTATATACAAAATATACATTTTAAATTTAAAATGTTCTATTTATAGTAACCAATCAATGTATGATAGAGTAACTGTCACTGACGAAAGGCTCATTGCTGCCCAGAAGGGGGAAAAAAAAAAAATCTTTCTCTGTGTGAATTCCTTGTGGCATTCTTCTTTGACCCTTTATTTAAAAAAAAAAAAAAAAAAATTTGTATCTTTATCTATAAATAATACTACGATCCTTCCAGCATAAAGAACTGTGTGAAAGATGAGACTGGCTCTCATCTGGGTTCCTGAGATCTGAGTTTTAAACAAAGAACAGGATGATCATCATCATCCCCACACTCCAAAACTGGGTACCAAGCCCCAAGAACACCTGGTACATTGAATGGCAGAGCAGCTGACCTGGGAGAGAAGATCGTGGCTAAGCTGGAAACCTGGACCCTCCGTGGCCGATCACCAAGACTATGTGAGGCACCCTTTAAAAGTCTACTAAAATGTGGCAACACAAATGAACTAGCTGCTAATGGCTAAGACACACCCGGCATGGCTGACCGAAGGCCGGACAGTCCTGATCCTCGAGGATCCCCAGAAGGGCCCAGTCCCATCCAACTACCAGCCAATAATCTGCCTCAGTACAACAAGAGACTCCTGTCAGGCGTCATAGTAGCTAAGATGAGTAGGCACATGGCTCAATACATGAATGGAGCCCAGAAAGGAATTGGCAGAGATACCAGAGGAGCAAAACTTTACCTACTGGTAGAGAGAGCTGTCACTCGAGACTATAAGATCAGACCGACCAACCTGTGCACCACCTGGATTGATTACAAGAAAGCCTTTGACTCAATGCCTCGCACATGGATCCTGGAATGCCTAGACCTATCCAAGATCAACAAGGCCCTAAGAGCTTTCATCAGGAACTCAGTGGCAATGTGGAGAACAACACTAGAGGTCAACTTCAAGCCAACTGCATAAATTACCATCAAGTGCAGGATTTACCAAGGAGATGCTCTTTTGCCACTGCTGTTCTGCATAGGCCTAAACCCCCTCAGCCAGCTCATTAACAAGACTGGCTACGGATACAGGCTATGGAATGGAGCAAACGTCAGCCACCTTCTCTACATGGACATCAAGCTGTATGCCAAATCCAGCAAACTGAAACTGTATGCTAAGCAGAAGGAAGGAGGCTGAGGACTAGCGAGTGTCAGAACCACTATCCTGGAAGAAACAACATATAACCATGAGTACATCAGGAAGATGGCCACAAATGACCATGTGCTTAGTGAATTCCTCAGGCAGCAGAAACCTGAGAAAGAAGAGGAGCAAGAACAGGAACCAGCATGGAAGAACAGGGCATGTACCACTGGCAGATAGGAGTGGCTGATATAAAAAAAAATCCTACCAATGGCTGGACAAAGCTGGACTGACAGACAGCACAGAGCCAGTAATCGTGGCAGCACAGGAATAAGCTCTAAGCACAAGATCACTAAAGACTGGGGTCTGCCACACAAAGCAAGACCCCAGGTGCAGGCTGTGCAGGGACGCCCCTGAGACAATCCAGCACATAACAGCAGGGTGCAAGATGCTAGCAGGTAGGGCATACATGGAGCGCCATAACCAAGTGGCTGGCATAGTATACAGGAACATCTGTACTATCTGAAAATGTCAAATGTTGTTAAAATGTCAACAAACTGAACCATCAGCGTTCAGAAGGCTCAGGGCGTTCTTACACAACACTTAAACCTCAGTGTATATGAAATATAAATTGGAACCTACATATTTGGGACATGGTGGTGTGGTGGTTAGCACTACTGCCTCATAGCTAGAAGAACAGCTAGAAGCTCTGGGTTTGAATCCACCTTGGCCTGGGCCTTTCTGTGTGGAGTTTGTATGTTCTCCCCGTGTCCGTGTGGGTTTCCTCCGAGTACTCCGCTTTACCGGCTTACCAAAGACGTGCAGTTACTGGGGTCAGGTTAATTGGTGATTCTAAATTGCCCATAGGTGTGTATGGTTGTCTGTCTCTCTGTGTTAGCCCTGCGACAGGCTGGACCCTGCCTCTTGCCCTATGACAGAGGACCCTGAACAGGATAAGCGGAAGGGAATGGATGGATATTTGGGAGACTTGGGAGATTTGTGCAGCATACTATAATGTGGTATTGACTATCTGTCCAAATCCCAAAGCATATGGGGTGGCAGAGTGACCTTGTAATAGGCAAGCCTTGGAGAGTTTGTGACTGGTTATACATCAGAGCATACAATCATCCCTCTTTGCACAGTTATTGATACTGACCGGTTAGAGCCTAACTCTGTGCTTCTCCCAGATGCTCACTTTTGGGTCTCAAGTGGCTAAGCTTCTTCAGTCAGTAATCAGACATGTCAAGTACACACACTCACCTTTTACCATATCTTGATCTGGGTTCTCTTCTTCTCATCTGCTTTCTGTCAATGAATGGTGATTGCTGTGACCCATAGGGTCTCATTAAAGCACAAAGGGATACCATATATCAAGGTTGTTTTTTTGTTTTTTTTTCCTGGGTCTGGCTGTCTACAAAGAGACAGTGTTCATTCTTCATGAATGTAGTTTTACGTTCTAATATTCTTATTTTTTGTTTGTTTGTTTGTTTTAACTATTACCATTATGCTATTTTGTAACCTTCAATTTAAAAAAAAATACCTGCTAATTTTACTGAGTTATTGGTATCATCCGATCAGATTTGAACAGATGGTTTTGTGAAGAAAGCATGGTGGAGCAGTGGTTAGCACTGCTGGCTTACAGCAAGAACGTCCTGGGTTTGAATCCACTGCCATCTGGCCTTTCTGTGTGGAGTTTGAATGTTCTCCCCATGTCTGTATGGGTATTCCAGCTTTGTCCCACAGGTCAAGGACATGCAGTCACCTTCACACATTCATACGTGTGAATGTGATTGTGAGTGGTTGTCTGTCTCGCGCTGTTAGCCCAGCGACAGACTGGCGACCTGTCCAGTTTGTCAAATAGTAGAATAACAACAGTAAAAAAGCAAGAAGCACTCTGAGAGTGCAGAAGTCCCCCAGGCGGCTCACTCCCTGGGCAGTGATTACTTTTTTAAGGGGAACAATTCAATTCAATTCAGTTCAATTTCATTTATATAGCGCCAAATCACAACAAACTGTCGCCTCAAGGCGCGAACAGTATTGTATTTTGTATATTAATTTTGTTTTCTTCATTCTTTTTAAACATACTTTAAGAAGTTTGTAGGGCAGTAAAAATCTGATAAGAGTAGCATGACAGATATTTACTTTGATTACACAAACATTATGTAGGAGTAGATAATGGATGCTAGGGATTGATTTGTGAATAACCAGCATTAATAACTTGAGCTTATTATATAATATACTGCAGTATATTTCTAACTAGGCACCTCATTCTCTTTCTATTGACAATACGTTCTTTAAAGGTGTAACACATTTTTGAGTCAACTTGAAAATGTGACATTTTTGGATGCAAGCTATAATGTGATATATAGAATCCCTATATATAAGTATCATTTCCTAAATATTATCAATACAAACAACGGCAGTAGAATTTTAAACACAGTTTGAAAGATAAGACATTTTATGAAAGTTTGACCTTATTTGACCTTGAAGAGGAGGTCAGGGGTCCAGAGTAACGTGATATTTGGAATCCACCTAAATCATTCCCAATATGCCTACTGTATATGTTGTCAATACAAACAATGACAGTAAGAAACATAGTTTTACTAATAAGCTCTATCGAGCATTATCACTTTGACCTTCAGCTATCGTGTTTACAGACAGAATGACATGCAGGCACACAAACGCTACCAAAAACAACCTCCTTGGCAGAGGTAACAGAATAATTGTGTCAGCATATAAAGAACTGTCCTGAATGACTGAAAGATTTAGCTGGTGGATGAGCGTTCATTGTTGTTTTGATTGAAGAGTGGACTTCTTAAATTTACTGGAAGTTCCGGGCATCACCTGCATAGACATGATTTCTCACTGTCTTTTAACCTATAGTGCAGGAAGTTTGGAATATGAGTGAATGTGGGAGAGTGTGGTGTAAAACAGGATCCCAAAATAACACAAACAATTTTTGTAACAGTGAACAGTCAACTTATTTTCTGCTCTCTTCGTACACAGCAGGTGAGATTTACTTGGGTTTAATGTCCATTTTTGAAGTCATACAGGGGAGACTGCCCTTTGGATTTACACAGCAGGCTCTGACACAGGTTAACAAGCACACTGTCAGAGTCTTCAGTGGTTCCAGTCACCTTATTTATGTTGTGTACCTGTTCTGTCAGTTTAGCATCAGAGCTCTGCTGTGGCAGCAAGGCAGTGAATGACAACAACGTCAGGCAAAGAGAGGACAGTAGCGCTTCTACTGTCTCTGTTTTGTGAGGCAGGATTGCTGACTTAATAAGTATGTGATACGGTCTGTTAACACTACAAGTCCCCAGGATTTCGACCTCCCCCCTCAAGTCCTGAAAGAGGGTCAAAAGACCCTTAGTCCAAACTGACGACTCTGATGGCTCCAATTAGCATCCCTTCAATTGTAAATGTGGCCATTGCCTGAGGAATCAGCAGGGGGGGAGGACAGCGAACTCACAAAAGCATTTCACACTTCTGTACCGTCAGGCCAAAAGGTAGGAGTGTGAATAGTCCATGTTGGGGTTGGGTGGGATCTTTGATGGAGGCAGCTCTACAGTAGACTCTCCTGTAGGTAATGCTCTGCAGAGAGGGTTGTACATATAGTTTGCAAAACATACAATCTGTTTCAAGAAATATGCAAAGGTTTTTCTAAAAGAAATTAGTAATGTTTTTCTTTTAAAAAAAGATAAGTGGGTTCAAAATGACAGTTTAGAAATAAACTAACCAAATTAATTGTGTTGATCCACCTCAAAAAAAGTCATGCAAAAAGTGTAAGCAAAAGAGTGTAAGCTGCTCCTGAGTGTGGGGAGGGGTGGGGGGCTGGGGCAGATCTGGGAGACTTTGCACATGCAAATTTGCATGCAGCCTTTTGTGCTGTGGAGGATAAATAGGTGACTGCTTCACCTATTTAGTTCACAAGAAACAAAATGCAGAAGAGGTTCACCACTCAGAAGGCATTGGAACTGATTCTGAGCAATGTCAGCCCTTGTGACTCAGATGGAGAAGACCTTCAACCGGATTCGGACTCAGAGCTGTCTTCAGGTTAGATTTCTCAACCTACCTATTTTATTTTCCTGACTATTTTTTATTTAGAACCAAACAAAAAGTTAATTTGAAATTGTTTATCTTGCAGATGAGGAGACTCTCCCTCTACCAAAAAAGAGAGCTCGGTTGGGGAGTGAGATGGATCGCACTGAATTCACCACTCAGGTGTTTTCAACCACTGGTGCCACGCTGACAGTGTATGCGCCCAAACGGAAGAAGGCCGTTTACGTTCTCAGCAGCATGCACAGCGTGGTTGAGACTGAGGATACCACCAAAAGGAAGCCAAACACGGTCACACAATACAACAAAACAAAGTGCGGTGTGGATGTGATGGACCAAATGGTGCGGGAGTACAGCGTGCGTGCAGGAACACGGAGATGGCCAGTTGCCGTGTTCTACAACATGATTGACATGGCAGCACTGAATGCACATGTGCTTTATCAGGCATGCATTGGGGTGCAGGAGAGACGGGTGGACTTCCTGGTTGAGCTTGCAAAGAGTTGGGTAACTCTCATGTGAGTGAGAAGAAGGCACACAAGGAGAAACTGCTTCGGCAACAACCTTCCACACCCAGCCCAGGCAAAAGGGCGAAGTGTCAGGTCAACCATCGATGCACGAACAATTGTGCAACTGTGAGATGTGTTGACTGCTACAAATACACATGTGGCAAATGTACCAGGGACATACCCTGGCAGTGCCAGGTATGTTCCGACAGTGCAGACAGACTGCTGAGTGAGTGCTGAAATGCCAGTCACACAAAGACATGCCACTCACACACACACACGCAGCCCCCCACTGTGCCTAGTGTAAATATGTATGGAATTGTTTTATTTCTTGTATTTTTTGTATCGTTTTTAATGACAAAAATAAAAAGCATTTAAACAAATAACAGTTGTTCTTTTGTATATTTCTCATGCTGGAATTTCAGTCCTCTTGACTTAGACACAAATACTTCTGGTCATTGCTCACAGCTGTACCTGGCTGTAAAATTTCTAATTCTCCATTTAAAATATTAAAAATAATTCATTGTGCTTTTTTGCTAAAATAAAACTAAGCTAAATATAATATATATAATCTTTATATTATAAAATACAATATACTGACTAGAACTAACTAGACAGTTAGTTGGGAGTTAAGCTTTCCCCCCTCCTGTGGTGCGCCAGTAATGGCCTTATTTACAGAACAAAAGCGCCTGTTCACACCTGATTATAGGATGTTAGCTAAAATCCTTCAGGTCACTTGACCCGTCTCTGGGCTCCAAAGGTAGAAATGTTAAATGACCCTTCTCTGGGACTTCTATTAAGGACTTTAACTCGATCTGTTATCCAATAAAAAGATGTTCTGTCAGAAGTGGCGAGACAGAGCTTGGGCCCTACCTGTATACACTTGCTGAAGTGGAAACAAAGTTAAGCAAATTTAATTTTAATGTTTGTGCAAATGATCAGAAAACAGTCAGTGGAAAAATGAATGTGAGAAACAACAGAATGGTATAAAGAGCAGCATGGCCTTTCTCGAGGTTAAAGAGCCAGGTTCAAAAAGCAGAGAGAATCAAGAGTGGTGACCAGTTTCAGTACTGATTGAGCCTCCAGCAGCCCCAGTGCACATTTGTCAGTTTCAGTCTAAGTGCAGAGTAAATGATTATTATTTCCTTGGCTACTGGTAGGGGTGTAGTGGTTACAATTATTTTTCCCAAAACACTTTGATACACATTTGTTTAAATGTTAAATCAGTTCTTTACACCCTGTGAGCCAACAAATTACTGTCAGAAGTTTTATTCAGACTTGCTATTCTAAAACAAAAGTTCCACCTTAAATGTTTTGCCACTACACTAGTTGTTGTTGTGTAGCAGCTATCACATGCTTGCAAGGGAAACACTGAAAGCTGAGCCAACACCCTGCCAATTTTGTTGTAGCCATACAGTGCACTTTGTTGACTTAATCTACACAATTTCAGCCTTTCTGAGCAGCCAAATTCTACACCACCTCTGTTCAGACTGATCTGTCATTCTTAATGCTGAAACACCAAGCCCAGAGTTACTTTGGCATAGTGAAATTCCAGTATAGGTTTTTCAAACAAAATGATGTGGCTACATGTTCTATATCTCCATTAATATAGTGCTATTCACCTGCTGTAATGCTAAACGAGCTTTAGCTGAGATGGTTAGGTGCGGAAAGAGAGAGGGATACCTGGAAGTTTGTTTACATTTCCATATTATATCAGTGAGATAACATCAAATCACATTTATGCACAGCAAGGAATGATCTAGGGTACTGAAATCCTTGATTAATGGACACAAGTGTATGTACTCTAGCAGCTTAAAAGAGAGGGGGGGGGGCATGATTTAGTTATAACACTTGGCTGGTTCTTCATTCTGTTTTTCTTCCTTCTTTGCTGTTTTTTTTTTCTTTTCAGGCTAGTTTTATATGTTTAAAAAGACTAGTGGGAATAGTTGGCTAATTAGATGCATTTGTATATTTAACAGTTACAGTTTTTGCAATTAAAAAAAAAAAAAAATCACTGGCAGGCTGCCAAGCTTGCAGTATACTGGTAGAAACCCTGTGCTGACATCTCTGTTTGCGATCCTTTCTTTACTTTCTTGTTCATATCTCTCCTTAAATTTTCCCTTCACAGTCTGTTTACCTGATACATTCAGTGGCTCTCTGTTTCTCAGTTTTTATGTTTTAGCAGATTTTAAACAACCATTTTAACCCACAGAGTTTGATTTGCATTCTCTTCCTACTGATGGTGGTACATACTTTGAGTACCTATGCAGATCACCGGAGGAGCAGAGTTAATTGCGTTCTCTAGGTGAAATGGAGCCAAGAAAACTAAGCTCCAGTCCAACAAATTTTTAATCAACTGCAGAGTTCACTTGCAATATTAAATCTAATGAATGTGAATGAAGTTATTTGCAGTTTGAGCCAATTTTCTGCTATAAGAGAAAATTTGAGAACAAAGAAAGAGAAACTTATATGGTCAAAGTATGCAAATAGTGAGTAGACATTAATAGAGTTGTTGCTCTTATCCTGTTTCCCGTCCTATTGGTGTGATAACTTAATAAAAAATTTTTTTGTTTTCTTATTCTGGAGAGAAAGTTATTTATCCACAGACTCTAATCTGTGTTGGACATCTTAATTGGTGCTAGTTGACAAAGAGTTTCTAATTCAAATCTGTGTGCACTGTCGGTGTTTACTTGCACAGTTAATGTGTAATTTTGCCATCACATATTTGCCTATTTTTATTCCCTGTCTGGTGTCACTTCACCCTGCAAAGGAGAGATAAGAGGGCCATAACATGTCATGCTACGTATTAATGTGCAGGTTTTTACTATAAAAGAAGTCAGGTGATAAACTGTGAGCTTGTGATTTTTTTTTTTACCTTTACAAAATTCTCCTGGTTGTTGTTGGATAGATTTACACAGATGGATGTAGGAATAGAACTATCAACCATTACAGACACTCACTGGTCACTTTATTAGACCTTGCATTACAGGGTTTGACCCCCTTTTGCCTTTAGACCCGCCTCAATTCTTTGTGGCACAGATTCAACAAGGTGCTGGACAGACTCTCAAATCATACTTTTTTTTTTTTTTTTTTTTTTTTTTTTAATTAACAACAGGTTTAAAACTTAAATAGGGCTCCTTTCACTTAGGTGTTAGTAAGTGGGATCATTTTCTCATTTATCTCATTAGTGCCACTTTTCAAACTTGGTGGCAATGACAGGCTTTTATATACAGTACAGCCTGACTATATACCTTAAATTACCTCAGATTTGGGGGGGGGGGGGGGGGGGGGGGGGGACATTATGTAATTATTTAAACCACTGATATTGAAAGCATCAAGTCAGTTTATTAGATGCCTAAAGAAAAACCCAAGACTGAATTAATGATAAAGGTACTTTACCATTCTCAGTAGTGCTCTCTTCCTCCTCTTTTTTTTTTTTTTTTTTAAAGCTAGTGTCACAAGGCAAGCAGTGTGACTGGCTGAGTACATTAATCAGTGCAATCCGATCTATATCCCACTTCACTGTTTTGCACATAACATTACAATCAGCCAGTAATAAACCAAAATAGTAGGTTCAGTTAGAGACACACTCTGTTTGGGTACCCAGACTCCAGCACACTGCGCTCATTCCTCTTCCACCATTAATTAAAGTCTTAAGGGAGTAATCCTTCAACAGCAGAATAGCTGATCCATCATCCCTCCATGGACCAATTCTCAGACTGCTGTCATCACTTCTGTTATTGTTCCTGGCAACTTTTCAGCATTCATGTGTGTCTTCCCTGTTCGTACACACAAACTGTCCACACTCGATCTGTGGCATGAATCAGGGCATCGATGTCAGTGCCAGTTACTTTATAGTGCAAGGTTAGACAAGAGGGGGACTCGTGGAAAGGTCCTAGGCTAGAGGACAACACAAATGGGTTAAGAAGTGGGTCGACAAACCAGTTCTGTTGTCTCTGGAGTAAGATAAAAAAAGTATTAATTTAGTAATAAATGAGCTAGCTAAATATTTATAGCAAAACAAAATGGCCAGTTGAGATTTGGAAAGCAATTAAACAAAAAGCAAACATGGGTAAAAATACATCTGTAGAGTGATTTGTGCTGTTCTTTGGGAAGAAGGTCATTTACTCAAAATACATTCATGCAAGGACCATGTGAACTTGTAGTGCATAGTTTCTCATTAGAAACATAAAGTAAGATTAAGCTGCTATTCAGGCCCTAATTTCTACCCCACATCCACATATTCAGGAAATGCTAGCAGTCTCTGCACAGGCATTACTATTGGCACCTCACTGCTGGGGAAGCTGTTTGCCACTGCCTCAGTCATACCTGCATCATCATTAATACATCATTAAAATGTCCCATGTTGTAGTTGTTTGGCCAGCAGTTTCAGTGATTTATAATGTGTGTGTAGCTAACAGAAAAGTTTTGCTTTGCCTTGCATTTTCTTATAGAGACTAAATAAAGGAAACCTTTTCACAAGAGAGGGAAGCCGCTGCAGCTCAAATTAATAGCCTGTAGTCTTTGATCATAATCCATGTGTTTGTGTGTGTGTGTGTCATAATGTATTCTGACTGTCACAAAGTGCTTGCTGAAAGGGAATTTTCACATTACTCTCTATAATATAACCAGGTTTTTACCCTACAATTTAAAGCCAGTTTTAGGTATTTAAATAAAATTAAATTCAGCTGAATTGAATCAATATTTAAAGGAATAATTTTTGGGGGGGCAAGAAAAGCCAAACTACATGAGAAGAATTAAAAACTTAAATGGTGAACACAACTAGGGGGTGTTTTTATATTTAAAAAAAAAAAAAAAAAAAAGGATGGAGAGTAGAGGTCACACACTGAGCTTGCTTGGACCAGATGCCACCAGGAGGTATGAGTCAAGGGAGCGACAGAGGGGAGTTTATAGGATTCATGTGTGGTGGGTGGGGGTGGAAAGATGTCAAGCATAACCTGAAGGGGCATGATCTAGTAGAAGAAAAAAACATGGTAAAGGAAGAAGAAGGCACAAAGGACCAGAAGGGAGATGGCCAAGAAACGTCAAGTCAGAACAGACATTATCATCAAGATGTGAAGGGGTCCACTTCTCTTGCACTGGATATGCCTCAACTGATCAAACTGTAATCGTAAAATGTAAAAAAACCAAAATGGCATTTAATTTTTTAACTTTTTTCTCTTTTTTTTTTTTTTCCCGTGATCAGCTATACAAGCAAGCAATGTGACTAACGATTAATAATTAAAGGAAAAGACCCAAATAGTAAGGTTTACTTTGGAGGTTTCATTTGAACTATTCATTTAATGCGCCTCATTTTCAAATAATATGCAGTTACATTAAAATGCACACTCATCTAATCAGTCAGGCTGGCATTAGTTCAAATGCTGACTTTTTAAAGCCTACAGTGTAACAGCTGGATGGGACTGATACTGTGCACATATACACTTCAAATTTAGTTGTAAGATACAGCAGCTGTTTTTTGTTTGTTTTTTTGGGGGGGGGGGTGTTTGTTTTTGCATAACAATGCTTATACATTTAATTGTACCCCTATATATGTTACATTTATATCAGTGTACTGTTATTGTCCAGCAGGGAATTAACTGCATCTACCAAAAGTCAATTATGTATTTTTAGTTTCGTAGTAGAGGCACATTGATGTACACTTGACCATGTGTTCAAAAGTTCAAAAAACAATTTTGATATTTTTGATTTGTGCTTTATAGCCATTTTCTTTTTTTTTTCCTTTTTTTTTTTTAACATAGTAGACGGCACAGCAAAATTAGTGTTTGTAGTTTTTCCATTTAACTCTTTTCCTCTCTTTACCTTCCTCTCTCTTCTCCTCAGGAGGATTTTCGGAATAAGGTTCAAGATTACATCAAGCACTATGCCAGATGATAAAAGCATTGGCTACCTACTTCAGCCTGCACCAACCAACCAAACTGCTCTACCTTGCCTCCGCTTATCTTGGCCAACTCCCCGCCCACGTGTGTGACTCAACAGCTGACTCTTTGACTCTTACCACTCCCCTCCTCTTGACCACAGTCCTGGCTATGCCCCCCTTCTGTTCACCCAGTTGCAATAAAACTTCACATTTGCAGGAATGAAATTAAAATAAAGAAAAAAAAAAATCACGCATTTAAGAGAGGACTTGCATACAAAAGAAAATAATGCTTTAACTAATCGGTTGAGTGTTACGACCGCAATGTCTGTCCATTGTGGCAAGGATGACGCCACCTCGCCGGCAAGCCCGTCAGAAACGAGCCATGTGGCGGTGGAATTCGATGCATTGTTTTACTGAAGAAGACAAGAAGTCACGGCTGTTTTTTAAAATTTGGTGAATCAAGAGAAAGATTATGTTACTATTGGTTCTCTGTTCCAGTGCCTGCCATGTTTGTGTCACTAAAGAGAAAATGCATGTGAGTTCACAAACATACACACTCATACACACACACACACACACACACACACACACACACACACACACACACACACACAGTGTCACACCCTGTAGTAAAAGGTGAGCACATGAACAACTCACACAGGTTTCTGACACACTGGAGTCGGAAAGCCTGCAGCCCCCCCAGCCCCATTAGACAGCATGTGAATGACCACACTGACCCATTTTGTTGTCATTTTCTCTGCATGTGTATACACACACACACACGCACAGATGACAAACAGACCTTCTGTGTGTTTTCAGTTCCACTGACATAAAGTACTGCCACAAAAACCACAGCCAAATGCACTGTTCAGTTTTCAGCTTCATCTCCTCTCTCTGCACCACTGCCCTCTTCGCCTCTTTTTGTCTTTCCTCCATCTGTCTGTTACAACACAGCCCAGGTGACCACATGTAAATGTCACCATTGTTGAGAGGTTTAAACAGTACAATCAAAAAGTACTTTTGGCATGTCGGCTATTCATTTACATGTTCTGTGTTTAAAATGAAACGATTACTGGTTTTAAAGGACTGATTTGGATTTAGTTTACATCTGTACCATAAGCCCTTGTTCAATCAACTAAATTCAACTAATGTATAATTTCAGTCTGTTAAATGCACTAAGTAACTAACTGGTAAACAGTAAAGAATTTGGCAACAGGGAAGTTGGTGAAAATGTTAATGATTATCAGACTTAAATTCATCAAGTGGACAGAAACACAGCTCTTAATGAATGTAACTCCTGGATGTGTGTATAAGCAACACTTATAATGACTGAAGTGTGTGCGTCATTATCAGCCACTTGAGCCATTTTCACATTGCACTGCAGCTCCAAACCTTCCTAAACATTACTGAGAGAAGTGCATCTGAGAACAAAAAGCACAGGTAAATGTCAGGTGAATTCACAGCAAGTAGTTGGCATCATGTGCCCTTCCTCCTGCTTACTCTGGTAGTTGCAGTAATGAGAATGTATCATAGGTTCCTGCTGTGTGCTACACGTGTCCCCACACCTACCAGACAGTCCTGATATTCTCCAGAGTTCATGTGTGAAAGTGGCTTGAAATTTGTCTCTGTTGAAGAACAATAGATGTGAAGACAGCCTTACAACTTGGATGTCAGCACTTTAAACTCATTGTTTTATTTTATTGTCACTGTTCAGTCTGCAGAGCCAAACGATTAATAATTTTTTTTGACTGCACTGTACAAACCCTCTCATTCTGGTCGTTGAGGGAGATTCCCCAAGCTGCGAGCGTGTCTTTCTAAAAAAAAAAAAAAAACCACGCTATTCCAATCTCTCCTCTGTGTGTGGTCTGTATGTTTTCACTACCTGAATGTGTGTGGAGAAAACAATAGCAGAGGTTCATAAAGACTACTCTATAAATGGATATCTGCATATGAGTATGCAGACTCTGCTGGAATGAGACAGTGTTCTTGTAGTCGAACCTTTCTGTTGTTTGTAGGCCACTTGCAGTCGGCGTTCTCCTGACCAGTGACCATTGAGCAGGCTACAGTTACATGCAGGTAAACAGTTGTGTGGAGAGCATAATGAGGAATTGCATATAATTACTTTATAATTAACAATTTTGCTTTATAATAGCTTTTTTTTTCATTTTTAAATCTGCATTCATAAACAATAACCAGCCAACAGAATAGCAATTCTTGGCCCAGATAACCACCGGCTAGATCAGAAGCCCAGAAGAACTGGCTGTTATTTGCAGAAGCTAGGTCAGCACACAGTTTCCAGATTGCATGAAGGCACATGGTTAGATGATCAGTAAGCTGACATGCTAGCAGGATTACTAGCTAGCCAGCTTGCTTTAAATCTGTGTAGGAGACAGTTTCACTAGGAAGGTGCCATTCTTGATATCCATAAAATATAGCAGGCCCATACAGTGCTGAACAAATTTATTAGATTACCTGCCATAAAACAGGAAAACACATATTTTAGAAATCTCTGAAAAAAATTTACCAATACTATTTGTTTAGGGCAGCTGTGGCATAAACCTTACACTGGGGGGTGGTCTAATAAATTTGTTAAGCACTGTAGGCTTAGTCACAGTCAAAAAGAGGAAACTTGTCACATCCCCACTGCTATAACTCTGCACAAATTTGGTATAAATGTTCTTCAGGCAGTTGGCATGTTTGACACTGGATTAAATTGCTACCTCGAGTGCTAGTTAGCTAGTTAAATTGTATTGCTGCTTCTCGGTTGACTAGAGCAGATTAAGACATGCGCTAGTCTGTGGGATGGCCTCTAGGAATTCTGGAATAACCAGATAATGTCACTGTCTCCATGAACCTCTGCTGCTGTGAATTTTGGCCAATGATTGTGTTTGTGTGTGTGTGTCAGAGAGAATCCATTTGCCAGTGAGGGTGCAGAGTGCATATGTTTGTGAGTGGCTTTTGCCCAGCCCTGGCTATCGCTGTGCCTCCAGTTTGAGTCTGTAAGCATTGCCTGTTTTCACTCCATTCAGCTTTGTTTTCACATGTCTGCATGAGGCAAAAGTCTATGTGATCTGCAAGTTTATCAAGGATGTAGAAACGTAGTGGCAGAAGATTGAATTTTTGTGTAGGAAGTATGTGTGTAAAAAAAATTGACATTTTGTGCTTCTGGAGTGTGTGTGTCTGTGTGTGCGCGTGTGGGTGGGTGGTTGTATGTGGACAGTTACAGTTTGAGATGTGGAGACAATGTGATTTGTTAGCATGCTCTGGTTTCCTCTTTCCCTTCTTTTTTTTTTTTTTTTGTTCTGGCCCAGGATTCATCAGCGCAAATTATTTTTAATTTCTTAGCAAAAGTAAACAGAACAACATAAAACACTGGATTCTGCCAAAATAAAGGACCCAAGAGTTTAAAATAAATAAATAAATAAAAAGTCCACTAAAAGCAATCAAAAATATGGCTATTCCATGCTTTTTCTGTGTCTAACATACACTCGGACACTGAAGGCTTATGTAACTGCCTATTAATAAGAAACCATACATTGTAACCACCTTGACAGCAATTTGTCATGGTAGTTTTTGCCTCATGCCCCAAACACTCTGTGCTTTTTATCAGCCTTAATAATACGTTTGCTTCCTGTTGGAAATCTTGTCATTGGTGTCCTTTAGTTTGGCAGTGAGCGGTGTTGGGGGGGATTTTTGTTTGTTTGTTTCCTTCCCTTCCTAGGATGCTTTTGGGAAATGTCTTCACTTCGGTTTAACTCCAGGGCCAGAGGAACGAGATTAACAGTCTGTTCTTCTTTAAATCCTCAACATTTTCTTTCTCAGATTGTATATCCATTTTTTAAGATATATTAAAGAGTATATAAATAAAACGAATGTGTCTTGTTTCTTGTCTTGATCGAGCAGTCAGTGTTTAGTTTCCACTGTGGAACGTCAGACACTGAGACAACAAAGGGTTCATTGAGGTGTCTTAATTGTTGGCTGCAATAATTTTTTTCTTTTTTTCAAATTCTTGAATTTTCAAAAACAGTGACTCCAGATTTATGTAGAGGGGGAAAAAAAAGAACTAGAGCTCCAAGTAGAGCTTAAATCACAGTGAAGGGGGCAATTACAAGACATGGATAGTACTTGATAATTAAGATAAAAATTAATAAAATTTCAATACGATTTGAAAAAATATTGCTTGAAATTACCTGGAATAATTAAAAAGTGAGCAACAGAACTGCCTCTCTGTAACATAATTTTCAAATATTTATAAAAATGTATTAATATGTTTGCTACCTTTTAATTCCCTGCTTTTTACCAAGCTGGAGGCACATTTTAGCAGAGAAGGGTACATTTGCTTGCTCACACCTTTGTGCATACATAAACCCAAAGTGCAACTTCAGCACACAACTGTCAGCCTTTCAAAGATTTGACTTGGCTGAAAAAGGGACACAGACAGTGCTGACATCTGTCAGTCATCCCCACAGCCTGTCATTACGCTCGGTTTTGGAGGATGCACAATCATACTGTACCCTTGCCCTGTGGCTATACAGCCTCATGGAGATCCTGTGTGTACGTTGACAGCTGACAGCTTCAACTGAGTAATGAGAAGGCTGAGTGCTATAAATCATATTTCTCCACTGGATATTCCAGTCCCAACTCACCTGCAGTGCCTGAATGCAATCTAACCACCCAGTTATCTTTAAGCTGATGTTTCCATATCCTTAAACAGCAAAGGTATAAATAAATAAATACAATGCAGTAAAAGAAATAATGGGAAACTTGAAATTATGACCCAGCAGAGTCGTTGTGGACACCACACCAGTCTCAGCACCACATTAGGGAAGAGATGAATGGGCTCCAATGATGGGTTATTTGTCAGGCAAATTCTGTGCAGTCAGCCAGTGTTGTAACCTGGTACTTAATATTGATAGAGGATAATGTCAAAGAACAGATTTAAATCTGTACTTGATGTTGAATGTTAGTAGTTATGAAAGTAAGTTGCTGAGGCACTCTGTTTAGGATAAAATCATATAACAAATTTATTCTTGGAGCAATGCAGCAAGCAAAACAGGCCAACACCGATCGACTCTGTCTTCATCAGAGTCTGACCAAGCCACCATCAGTCAGGATTAAATACCAGCCAACACCTGTGGCAAAGTATCTCTTTAACCCCTAGAGGGTGCTCAAAATCGAAAAGCCAGAGGCTCAAACATATAACAAAACTCAACAATGTTCTATAAAAAATATTAAAAAGAAAATACAAAACAATATAAAAGACAAAAAAAGGCCATTCAAAAATATGTAGTAAATCAAAATAGAACATAATTCAACCATTAAAATACTGTATACAAGAGTAGGTAGTTTTACTAGTCAAAATATGAATAAACTGATGGTGAAAGAAAACTTCAGTCTTGACAAACAATTAAAAACAGACCATAATAGCATAAACTAATTTTTTTTTTTTTTTTTGCTTGAATAACAAACTATCAGAGAAATGGCAGAAAATCCACCTCTTCATTCAATCCTGGTAGTTCATCTGTTAGTCTCTCACCTCCTCTAATACGGCTCAGTATTACGTCAAAAGCACCTGCTCTCAAAGATGTGGGGTTCACTATTTTTAAACATGGAATAAATTCTGATTTCTTTCCACCTTACTGATTTTTTTTTTTTTTTTTTTTTTTTTTTACCTGAGCATTGATGCTTTACCACCACAGCTGCTGGATGATTACAGCAGGATAACGCTCAGTGTCACGAAGCTGAAATCATCTCAAAGTAGTTTCTTGATCATGAGTTCACTGTACTAGCAAGGTGGACCTAAAAAAGCGTACAGTGAGTATGTAGCGTATATGTATCGTGTATGTAAAATGCAGTAAATAGTATGCATCAAATAAAAATATTGGTTTTTATGAAAAAAATAATAATAATTTTCTCAGTGCAAATGTGCAGTCCTTACAGTCCTTTTTTTCAGTAGTTTGTGGGAAAATGAACAATAATAAAGATACAAGTTTGTGCAGTGATGTTATAGTTGCACTATTTGATTACCTGATGACATAAATTGTGTAATCACTTACTCTGAGTTATTTATAGTCTTTAAAACAAAATTAAATGCACCCTTTTGGTCCAGATCCAGAGAATTATTGTCCATATAGTACATTTTAGCATCAAAATGATGTTAGATACCTTTAAATTTATTTGTCTTTTACTCAGTGGATCTTCAGCTATGTGATGCTCTGTTGCATGTTATGTAATTGAACCTCACTACCTGAGCATAAGCTGTAATTTTAAGGGCATGTTATCTAACAACTGCTCCAAATATAGTTAAAACCAGCACATGAAGAATAAATAAAAAAAAAAAAAAAAAAAAACTTGACTGTGTCAGATAATCAACAATTAAATAAATCACTCATCCTTATATGTCATCCTTGTGTGTCTGAAGTAATTAATGTGTAAAGCCAAGGGGCGCTCATGTTTATCTAAACTGAAAATCCTGTCAGAGAAGTTTGAATCCCCTCGTTTCCCCTTCATCTTTCAGCCTCTCTCACCCCCACACACACTTACTTCCCATCTCTCCTTTTTTTTTCTATACAACAACAACAGATGCAGTGATACAATCCCCAGATGTGCAGTGAAACCAGTGTAGCAGATAAGATAATCAGAGAAGGTAAATTGTATTTGTCACCATCAGCATCCAGTAGGATTTGACTGTGTGTGTGTGTTCATTTGCTGAAGGTTGAAGTAGGGTGAGGGGTTACATCAGAGCAATTCCCAGTGGTTTTTATTTTTAGGCACAGCACACACACTGAAAAACGGTCTGAACAGGATCATTATCTACCTACAGTATGCGCACTCTCTCACTTCCTGCTGACATGCACATCAGGTTATCTTATGGTGGCAGTTACAGAACAAAATATCCTTTTTCTTTCCTTTCAGTGGCAGTACCATTATTTTTTTTATTTTTTACCTCCTTCCTTTTCTGGCTGTGCATCTGCAGCATGTTATGTGTCGTAGAGTGAAAGTTTTGTCTAAATATGGAAGGCAGGTCAATCTGGGAGGACTCATGTATAGTGTGGAGGGGAAATGACTAATGTCAGTCAGCACTGAAGCTAAAGAATAAAGGACAGATCTGATGCCAAAGATTCATCTTATTAGTCTTTGTTTCTTAATTCACTGTGCATGTGAGTGTCGTGTGTTTTCTTTTTTTTTTTTTGTCCATCTGTCTGTGTGTGTGTTTGCGTTCGTGACCTGGTGGGCGTTCAGTGTCAGCTGCTTATTTCTCTGCTGCTTCTTTGTCTTTCCATCATTCAGCTCTGTGCTAACTTCCTCTCGATGGCCACTCTCACTGCTTCTAGCTGTTTCCAAGCTGTATCTCATTTCTTCAGCCATTTACCGCTCACTGGTTCTGAACAAGATTTCAGCATGGAGCTAAAACACTGTGAGCATACAGAAAAAATAAAATAAAAGCCTGGAGATGACTTTCCAGCCTTCCTTCTATGGGATCAGAATGGCTGTGACCCTCAACACCCATTAACATGTTGACTATCTGACCTATTAGTATTCATTAACTATTGCACGAGTATTTCAGAGTTCATTTATGTCTCAGCAGTTGTAAAGTTTCAGACACTAATTGTGATTTCAGTGGTAAATTAAGTTATATTGGATAAATGAAATTATTTGCTGCACTCTTGTTATTTTTTGCTGTAGTTTTTAGGCCATTCTGCTGTAGATTTGTCCTGTTTCATGATCCAATTGTGGCCAAGTTTTAGCTGTCAGATGGTTGACCTCTAGCATACTTTGGTGTACAGTTCATGATTGACTCAATGGCTGCAAGATGCCCAAGTCCTGCTGCTGCAAAGGAAGCCCAAATCATCACCCCTCCACCACCATGTTTGACAGTTGGTATGAGGTGTGTTATTACAGGTGTTTGTGCTGATATGCTTCCAGTTTACTCCAAATGTGGTGCGTTATGGCCAAACATCTCCACTTTGTTCTGGTCTGTCCAAATCGCATTGTTCCAGAAGTCATGAGGTTTGTTCAGATGCAACTTTGCAAACCTAAGCTGTGCTGCCACGCTCTTTTAGAGCGAAGAGGAAACACTTTCAATCTGTTTCTAATTGTGCTGTCATGAACTTTAACATGCTAATTTAATTAACTTAACATGCAACTCTAACTGAGGCTCGTAGTCTGAGATGAATTTATTTAATTATTTTTGCAACATGGCCTGAGCTTGGGGTAAGCTTGCTAGGACGTCCACTCCTGGGAAGATGGAGACCTGTGTTGAATGTTTTCCATTTATGAATAATCTTTCTCACTGTAGAGCGATGGACATCAGATTCTACATTTTGGCTTCATTTTTGTTATGTCATTTGTTATGTTATGTCATTTTTTGTAGTTCATCTCAGGTTGTATCTTATTATTAGAATAATCGAATAATCGTAGCATATATATATATATATATATATATATATATATATATATATATATATATATATATATATATATATATATATAACATGCAGATAATTCTGCATATTACCATATGTTTCATCAGTCTAGGAAATAACATACTATACAAATCTAATTGGAAAAAATCTCACCCTTAAAGATTAAGATAGTTTTGCTACAACTGTGACAAATCTATATAGATTAAACAATTGCCAAATACCCATAAGCTTACATTAGACACACCAGAATATTTTGTTAGCATTGAGCGATGCGCATCACGATCAGCTTTCTTTTGTTAACTTTCTTCCTCAGGCTCTGAGCACGCTCACATAAAAAGGACCATTTAACTCTTCTACTGCACAAAATGGACCAATGAGTGGCGCCTACCCCAATCACATAATATCAGATGAAGGGTGATGAAAGTCTATAAGGAATATTTAAAAAAAACAAAAAAATAACAGTAAAATGGAGCACTTGTTGCTGAAAACAACACCAGAGTAATGCTGCAGAAAATCTTTAATCTTGTGAATTCATGATCACCACAAGTGAACTGAGCAGAAAAGAAGAATAAGAATGTTTATTTATTTTACCGCCCGTTGTGCTGTCGCTGTTTATTGATATGATAGCTGAAAATCAGAGCTCTGAAACTTTTGACACATTTAAGCATTAAAAGTTTCTCGGTGTGTTCAGGTCTCACTCCAGCAGGCTGATGAAGGAAATGTGGAAATCACTTTAGTTTGTTGCTATGTCAAAGTGAAGCTCATTTTATCCAGTATATAAATAAGCATTCTTGGTGATAAATATCCTACAAATGTAACTGATCAGTTTCCTAATCTGTGATCTATCTGCAGCAATTCCAGCAACGTAAATCAGACTTAGAACCAAGCATGAAAAACAGTATTTTCTGCACTACAACGTGAATACATGCAGTGATAATGTGATGCGTAGAGTTTGTGCTGCTACAGCTCTTCAGCTGGCTTTCATGCACTGCTTTTAGTAAGATGTGGCTCAACAAGTTGCACACAGTAACACATTCCTTCAGCATCTATATAATGTTTAAAGTTCACTGTAAATAAATCAGTGAAAACATGGTGCTTCCAGCCTATTTTAAGTCAAAACTCTTAACCTGCTTTGAACCAGGTTATGGGTTCAGCATTAATTACCATGGTGATTTAGGTCTCAGGCACACAGGCCTAGAGATGGGTCAGCAACCATTTGGCAACCACTGTATTCACTGACCAAGTGGTTGGCAAGTGGTTTCTGGGGGTTGCTGGTAGTTGACATGAAATTGATTGCTAAAGCCCCATTCATGCAGGCCTAGAGTGACCACCGGGTAGCCACTGGTAGGGAAACGTGTGTATAGGCGAGTGGTTTCTGGTAGCCACTACCCGCTGTACTGTGATGCTCTGAAGACCTCCTTGCATCATCTTTAGTTACTAGCAGGTTGACACATTTTAGCCAGGTTAAAAGAGAGCCACATTTGTGACACTGACAACGCTGACTTTAAGCTCACCATAGCCCACTAACCCATTAATCTTGCTTTGTAGTCACCCCCTCAGTTGTGCATGTAATCCGACAGGCAAAAAAAAACAAAACAATAAAAAAACCACACACATCACAAAGCAGTAGCAAACAACAATATTTCACAAATTAAATGTGAAATAAATGTGTTATAATACAAAGATTAAACATAAAGGAACCATAACTTCTCTTGATTGCAGAGTTGCAGGCACAGGGCAAATTGTTGTTGCTGCACATTCACACGTTTGTGTCTAAAATGTGTGCCATTCACACATTTTAGACACATTTGTCACACAGAGCAGTTTCTGCTTTTCCGTTTCTGGGAAACGTCAAGAAAGAGCTGCATCTATGTTGAATGTAATTATTTATGTTCAGGTCCAGGTGTGTGTGTGTGTGTGTGTGTGTGTGTGTGTGTGTGTGTGAATGAGCAGATGCATATGGGCTCACACGTGTCTATGTGTGCTTCACAGTGTGTCTAAGAGTAAGTACCTCTCTATTTCCTTTTGTTCTGTTTCAAAAGCTGCCCACACACTTGCTCCAGCTGTGGGAGGCATTTCATTGTGCTGTGAGATTAGCTTGGCAGACTGCAAAGAGTAATACACACAGCCATGCCAATTTAAACAGAAACAGAAACAATGAACACATCACTGTAATTAAATAAAGCACTATCTCTGCTGCTTTGCTGGATCGGAACAACATTAATGTCAGATGAGCATGTACTTTTCACATTATTGCTTAACTGCAGCTTTACGGTGATTTCCTGATCATTCAGATGCTAAAATCATTCTACCAACTCCAAAACTGATCCACTTAGTTCAGTTTCATGAAACACTGTCATACAAATGCACATCAAAGCGCTTTGTGCAGGGAGAGAAGATCAAAAAATATGTCTGTGTTAAAATAAAATAAAAAGCAGCAGCACCCGCAAGCTGCAAATGTGGATTTTTTTCTTCTTTTCAGCATTTAAATATTTACTTCAGTGAGCACTGTGCAGAATTTTACATCTCTAACATACTGTAGTATAACGATCACCCACAACATCATTATGATCAGGCCAAACAATACTGCACACATCCAGCAGCATGCTGTGCACTGACTAAGATTATCTCTTGTAGGAAAAATGACTTTCAGCTGTCATTTAAATAAATCCAAACACAAGAGCTCCAGTCACTGTAAACAAAATAATCATGCCACAGTCCTTCAGCATGTCTGGAATATCAAGTGGGTATAATCTAAACCTTAAAGACTGATTTTTCAACTATCTATTATTTATAGGTTGTTGCAGGCGTCAAGCATGTGCTCATTGTGGTGGTACAGCAGTAGTAACAATAGCATCTGAGTCAATATTTTGTTTTTATCTCCTGTCAAAGATCATAAATGTAAGGACAGGAAATGCCATAAAATGGTGTCTCAAGTACATTTCTTTTTTTACATATGCATATAATTATACCATTAATGCAGCAGCGCTGAGCTCAGTGAGCTGTTATTAAACTGTCAGCTTTAAAGTAAGAAAGCATAAACAAAAATAATCCCCCAAACTGTGCGTTTGTTTTCTGGACTCTCTGTGAAACAGTGTTTCTCTTTGTGGGCTTGTTTTTCCTCAATAGTGTGGATAAACTCAAATTTCTGAGAAAAAAAAAAAAAGGAAAAGCAAAAACTCCCACTCTGCACTGCTATGCAAATAGTAAGAGACATATTTCTGCCAAGACTTTTCTTCTCAACTGCATCCTACACCGGTGACCTCATGAGCATTTTCTGAATTTTCCAGCACACAGTATTTTGGCTACTAATTAGATTCAAATGGCACAAAGTGGTCTCAGTTGGTTTCTGTAAATGCAGGTGTTCTTACACACAGGAAAATATAAATGGATGATAGACTTTACACTTCCTCACCTTTCAGGTCATTTCTGTTCTGTACTATGTGCTTTTTTTTTTTTAATGTGAATTTAACCTCATCATAGAGCATTTAACCTAAAACAGAAATCATGGCGAACTTTAGAGGATACAAAATAAAAAAAATTATTTAGTCTTAGGGCATACTCACACTAAACCATCTGTACTGCATCAGAACACATTTAACCCTCAAAGTCCAGTTTGCATGACTAGTGTGATTGCCACCCCCAATTAAACCACAAAATGCATGAAATCATGAAACCCGTGCTCTGCAAGAGCACTTTTCAGAGCAGTGTATGAAAGAGGAAGAGCAATCATGAGAGAGGAACTGAGATGCTGACACAAACCGCAGCATAGATCGTTAAGGTGAATGTGAGCGCGGGGGACAGTCGTGCTCAAGCAATGCCTGGCGTAAATACAGCCTTACCCACAGAAATATCTTGTGTGTAGGATTTGTATATCTGTGTGTGTGTGTGCATGCCTGTGCACCCATGTGCATGCGTATAAGTCTCAAGCCACCTCTCATTTCTTTGCATTGGCTGCTTTTCCACTCATTTCCAGTCCAGTCCTTATACCTGACAATTTTCCGATAAATTTATTTTTTCAATCTTCTTTTACCGACCTACGAATGGTTCTTGCATTAAAAAAAGGCACCTGAGGGATATGAACCAATGTGGTGTCTGCATGTAACAGAAAACTTAGCAAATAACCAGTTTGAAACTGTATCTTTAGGCACTTTGTTACTAGCAGCCTGTCACAAAAATACATAATTTGATCCTGTGTCTTTCGGTGAATCTATAAAAAAAAAAAAAAAAGGCCACCGACACCGTTTGACAAGAATAAAATAGTTTTGCACCAACAATGTCATTCTCAAAGAGTTATTATCTGATAATGCAGCATATCTCACTATGGTGTGCAATGTGTCCTTAAAAAATGTCAAGAAACAGGACAAAGTGGAGAGCTATTCCTGAAGACCACTTAAAGAAATTATGAGAAAGCTTGCCTAAGAGAGTTCAGGCTGTGGTGAAGAATAAGGGGAGTCATACCAAATAAGGGGTGGCTCAATACTTTTGCACAATACTATATTTGTGTCTATATTATATATATATATTATATATATATCCTCCTTCACTTCCTCTCTCCCACCATCTCTCTGTGCTCTACATTTGCCTCTGTTTCTCCTCCGTCTCCAGAGACAGCACACTGTAAGGCTCCAGAGCGCAGAGCGTGAGACGGGTCTGATGAAACTACTTAATGTTGTGAGAAGACAAATTGGCAATGCATGACTTGCAGATGTACACAACAAGACCTATGTACCTGAGAATATTTTTTTCTCATATTTTTACAACACATGCCAGATGGAATAATTGAATGATGTACAGATTTTATACTACAGCATCCCAAGAAGTTAATTTCCTTTCTTTTAGGCAGTGCTTGTTAGGCTCATATCTCCCAGGCTGCCTGTTTGCAGACTGAAATGTTACTTGAGGTTCCACTGGGAGGTTGAGAACAAGACAGAAATACACCAGCCACTCGGGAACAGATGAGCCAAGTTTCAAGCCATGAAAATGACATGCATTAACATCTCCAGCAGACATCTGTGAATGACATTAGGCGGTCTATTATCAACATGAGGGATATCAGGAGGAGGTGAGTTGGAGCAGTTTCTGACATGAGGCACTTAAATACTTCTCTTCCATCATTTTCCCCTCCGTGATTCTCTTTTTCTGTCTCACAGATATTTACTGGAATGATTGTGGCTGCGGGAATATTTCAAATCAAACTGTATTCCCCACTAAGTTAGAGTGATACTTTATGGTATCATTTAAATGTTTGAAGGGTTTGTTTGTTTGTTTTTTTGGCAGGTGATTCACTACAAAACATAGTTCAGAACTGATTACAGAGAAATATATAAACTGCCGTAACATGACTGATGCAGTATTCCACGACCGTCACTGCCCGCGATCATCAGTGTGGCCACAGGTACTTTGTTTTTTGTTTTGCTGCATTTTCACAACATAGGCAAAGCAAGGTGATAATTTTTCTCTCATACGCTTTCTTCTATTTACACCACAGTGTTATGATTCACCATCATCCACTGCACAATATAAATTCATGCCCTGAAACTCTGACATCTGTGAGAGAGTTCCCAAAAAACTCAGTGAAAAGGCGTCTAAACAATGGTGAGATTTGTTAATATGTAAGCGATGAAAAGGAAAGGAATCTCTTCCTCCTCAGCACAGTGGCAAACTCCTCCGACTGCCAGGAGATTTAAACCTGGATCCGTCTTGCAGTGAGACAACGTTGTCCACCACTCTCCCGTGTGGCATCGCAGCACCTGGAAATGATAAGCTGTCAAGAGGCTCGTACAAAAAAAAAAAGCTCACCATGCAACACATAATTGGGCATAACACTATGAGAAGCATAATTTACATGTAGATATACACTCATCATACACTTCATTAGGCACACCTTGCTACTACTGGCTTGGGCCCCCTTTTGGCTTCAAATCTTTCTGGCATGCATTCAACAAAGTGCTGGAACATTCCTCAGAGATACTGACATGACAGCATCACACGGTTGCTGCAGATTTGTTGGCTGGACATCCGTGATGGGAATGACGCGTTCTGCCACATCCCGAAGGTGCTCAACTGGATTGAAATCTGGTGTTCAGGAAATCAGATTGAGATGAGCTGAGCTTTGTTACATGGCTTGTTATCCTGCTGGAAGCAGCCATCAGATACAATGTGGTGAATAAAGGGAGGTGCTTGTTCAGCAGGTGTGTTGCTGTCATCAAATTCAAAATAAGCTAATAGTTTTCGTGAAATAGTAAAATGTCTCATTTTAAATATTTGACATGTTTTACATGTTCTATTGTGATTAAAATATGGGTTCGTGAGATTTTATGAGATTGCATTCTGTTTTTTTTTTTTTTTATTTATTTATTTTATTGCACAGCAACCTGACTGTTTTGGAACTGGTGTTGTGTGATTGATTACAACCCTTTTACAAATGGCAGCTAGGTGTGATGCAGATGTTTATTATACTTTCAGTTTTGAACCAAATGACTTTTTTTTTAGTTTTTCCAGCACCCTAAACATAAAGGATGTCTTTATAAAGGTCATATCTGTCCCACTTGGCAAAGTATTCCTATTAATAAACCAATGGATGTTTTCTTGTTTGCTGCCATCCACACCAACGACCTCATGAGTCATGAGGTTTCAACCATAGTTTCCTTGTTAACTAGTTTCAGAAGGCACAGAAGTCCCATTTGGCGCCCAACAGCGTCCTCCCATTGTACCCCTGTAACCTTGTCAAGCATACTGAAGTAGAGGTAATGTTTCTGTGAGGAAATTAAATGGGCTGCTGAAGTCACTCGAGTGGAGGTATCTAACCATTTCCTTTGTTTGATGGCAATGTTCACAGTGTTTACAGAAAGGAAATAAGTTGGGCTTTAGTGTGTAGATGGTGATATCATGATACACTCAGTGCTTTCTTGTTTTTGTGGGACAGTCTGAAGCAGGGTTATTATAGTTAACGAAAACGAACGAAATAACGAAAACTGAAATTGAAAAAACATTGTCGTTAACTGAAATAAATAAAAACTAAAATTAAAAGGAAGAAACGACAACTAACTAAAACTGAATTGTGAGTTTACAAAACTAACTAAAACTAACTGAAATTATAGATATTGTTATTTTTTCAAAAGTCTTGTGGATTGATATGAAATCATTTTTTTCCTCTCTCCGAGTTTAAGCTCGGAACGCCGTCGGGCAAATGGGTGCGCATGTGCGTGCGTGCGCACACTGCGCTGCTCCTCAGAGAGTCCCATGTGGTTTTTTTTTTTTTTTTTACTATGATAGCACAGATAGCAGCGAGTGTCTTGTTGTGGATGATGTTGTGGATGATGTACGGAACACTTCTTAGTCAGGAAAAAAAACACCAACATCAAAGTAGACCTGAGAAGCGCACACAAGGCAGCTACGGAAACCGCTCTCATCCTACAAGGCAACCTGGCCTGCACCTCCAGAGAAACGTGACTACTCGTCGGGTCAACACAGCCCACAGCGTTGTGTTTAGTCCTTGTGCGTTTCCGGCTACTTTATCAGTCAGATAATAACAATCAGGACTAATAATCAAAGCATCAATATAAGGACTCACAAATGTCAGCAAATTCCTGGAGGGAGCTGCTGAAACTATGGGAATGGACGTGAAGGAATGAAGAAAGTGAAAAAACAGGGACAAATATGTTTGCACCCTAAAAACTGAGCACAAAGAGCGAGGACCAAAGAACCCCCAGCACACAACCACAAAGTAATTAACACACGCAATCCAGCTATACATGCATAAATGCGGACATGAGGTCGGACACTTCCGTAGGCTACAGAGGCCGCAAAGACCCTGCAAGTCTAATCAGCGAGCATCTAACCAAGCTAGCTCCAAAACAGAAGCAGCATCAGGTGGAGAGAACATCAGGATGCAGCTGGATTTGAGCTTTGACTCCTTCAAGGAGTTTGTTTTTGTCAAACACCACATGTAGCTGTTGTTAATCTGCTGCACTGAGGCTGAACTTTATTGGGAGTTTATTGTAGAATTTATCGAGTTTTGGAGTTCATATTGTTAGCAGTTTCTCCCTGTTGATGTTCATGTGTGTCGTTAATATTACACACATTTAGCATGTAGTTCTGCTGTCTGTGAACAGTTGGTTGCTGAATTTATTTCTTTAAAGGGTATCTTTAAAGCGTACCTGATTAAGTATGAAAATACTAAAACTAATACTGAAACTAACTAAAACTAAGCATAAAACCAAAAATAAAAACTAATAAAAACGAGCAAAACCACTCTGAAAACTAATTAAAACTAACTGAATTAGAGAAAAAAAAGTAAAAACTAACTAAAACTAAACTATAATGTAAAATCCAAACTATTATAACCCTGGTCTGAAGTTGCCTTTATATGTACAACACATTTTCCAGGCCAGAAAACCAGTTTGTGTTTGAATTAAATGCTATATATATATATTGCAAAGAAAAGACAGTTTGAACTCTTACATGAGGGCTCACCACTCTTTAGTCTTCAGGCCACTTTTCTGTCATGAAAGTTTTGTGGCTCTCCAGAGACACACAACTTTGGAGAGGCTTCCGTTTACTTTCCCCGTCATGATATAAACAGAACTGCTCTCATGAATTGCAGCGGAGACATTTTGCACACCAACAACAGAGTGGCTGCAAAAGGAAGGAGCCGGGAGGTTAGAGATCTGTGGATTGTATTTCAAAGATCTACAGTGCAATCGATCTACAGTGGATGAAAATTACAGCCACACACAACCTTCAGCATTTGTTACTGAGTATGATGTGTGGTGCTTGGGTGAGCGCAAGCATCTGTCTGCGGTAAATTGCTCTGCTAGGAAGAGAACATACATGCGTCAGCCACAACATTAAAACCACCTGCCTAATGTTGTGCAGGTTCCCCTTGTTCCCATCATTTTTTGGGACATGGACAGGAAACCTCTGGGGGTATTTGGCACTGGGATGTTGGCAGCACACCTGGTTTCCCGTGGATCAGGCTTTTTCTGGTGCATTCCACAAATTTTTGATTGGACTGGGATCTGGGGACTGTGGAATCTGTATCAAAGTGTTCCTTGTGTTGTTTCTGTCCTGCTGGGGTTAATCTGCTGTAACAATTTTATAAGCTTATAAGTGTAATGTACATCTATTGTTGAAATTAGCATGAAAAGTTAGTTAATGTCACTGATATTTGTGCCCTTTTCTCTTGTGTTATTTTCATTTGTCTACAAGGGGCTGGATCAAGAAAGCTTTAGTTTTCAACTTGGAAATAAGAAAAGAAAAGAAAAGAAAAGATGGGACAATGAAATGTCTCCTAATGATGTATCAGTAGCTGAGCTACTGTAGATGGAAGAGATAGGTAAGCTGAGTGGCTTTGTTTGCCTTTTCAAATCTAGCAATAGTGCAGGCCATCAAGAAAGACATATCTGAGAGCATTATCAGATTTCTTGTAAAAAAAATTTTTAATGCAAATGGATACTTAACAGGTGGGATTTGAGAGCTTATTCAAGTTCAAATGAAGACATAAATGCTTAAACCCTTCAGTTCACTTCAGCTGCACGCATAGTGACTGATGAAATTGATCACTTAACTTTGTGCTGAATTAATATAGCTGTTATTAGTCACCATTTCAGAGGAGAATGGAAATGCTAAAGCATTACCGTGAAGAATCTAAAATGAGCAAACTGAGGATGAAGGTGCTTCTAATGATTTAAAAAACAGCTTTTCTAAGCATTTCATAATTGTAGGGAAGTATTTCATTTATTCCTTTTAATTCTATAATTTGGATTTAGTTTCTTCACCTCAGTCATGCTAACACTACAAAAGTGGATTACTGGCATTTTGCATGACAACATAGACTCACAGTCCACTTTATTAGTTACACTTGTTCAACTGCTGATTAACAAAAAATATCTAATTGGCCAATCTCTGAATGTGCAAAACGTCAAACCTTGAGCTACAGCAACAGAAGAACCCACTGGATTCCACTCCTGTGAGCTAAGAACAGGAAACTAAGGCTACAAGTCACACATGCATACGCAGATTAAAAACTGAAAAATGTTGCCTGGTCTAATGAGTTTCAATTTCTACTGTGATACTGGGATGGTAGGGTCAGAATTAGAATTTGAAGTAAGCGTCACAAAAACATGACTCCATCCTCCCCTGTATCAACGGTTCAGGCAGCTGGTGGTGTAATGGTGTGGGGAATAGTTTCTTGGCACACTTTGGGCCTCTTAGTACAAATTGAACACAGTTTAAATGGCACAGGCACACCGAACCCATCTTCTGATGGCTGCTTTGTCACGGTGCGTGAGCGGACCGTGTGGCATGTGTGTGTGGAGGTTAGGACTCAGAAGCAGGACTCAGAAGACGGCAGGTATGAATGATGAAAAGTGAGCATTTATTGAGGCTGAACATGAAGTGGCAAACAGACCAAGATGAATGAACAAAGTGAAAAATAAGCCTAAACTGGGAGATAAAACTCGAAACACTAGGAATACAGAGAACCAGGGAGCAGGACACAGAGACAACAACAATCCGACAAGAGACAAGGGGAAGATCATAAATACACAGGGGGATTATTAGGGAACAGGCAACAGGTGGGGAGCACAGTTGAATACAATCACAAAACGAGACAAGGAAGTAAAGCTAAACACAAGAGACAAGAATTAACAAAGTAAAACAGGAAACAACTAGACGGAGACAGGAACGCAGACTAGACACACCGCACAGGCAAACAACAACAAAAACACATGAGACCAGGGACATGATAGAGCGACAAGACAGGGAACAGGGATTCTATATAAATATCTATAACTAACATAACATTAAACAACCTAAGAACTTAAATAAATAAATAAATTAAGAAACACAATGAATCAGAACCATAAGGGTGGAAACACAAAACGCTGGGCATAAGGCCCAGGACCATGACATGCTTCCAGCAGGATAAAGTATCGTGTCATAAAGCTCAAACTGTGCATTCACTGCACTCAAATGGCCTCCACAGTCACCAGATCTCAGTCCAGCAGAGCACCTTTGGGATGTGGTGGAATGGGAGATTCACATCATGGTTGTGCAGCCAACAAATCTGCAGCAACTGAGGAATGTTTCCAGCACCTTGATGACTCTATGCCACAAAGAATTAAGGGACTTCTGAAAGCACAAACAGGTCCAACCCAGTACTAGTGAGGCGTACCTAATAAAATAGCCACTGAATGTATAGTTTATAATAAAGTAATGTTAGTGTGGCTTTAAAAACAAAAACACAGCACTAGTGATATCAGAGTGTATGCCAGTTCTATTAACATGTTCAACTTAGACCCCAGCACACAGGTTTCTAACTATTCCATGTTAATTTATTATTAAGATTTTTAATATCTGAACAACACTGCAAGCAAAACACTTTTGGGCAAATGTTTCCCAACTTTGAGCATGATCCCCCTGACCTCAACCCACTCACTGTCCTTGGTCATTAAATAATAAAAACTGCACAGTACATATTTGTTAATGTCATAGTATCTGCGCTCACGTGTGGATATTGCGGTTGAACCTCCTCAGGTTACTTTTCTCCTCCATAAATTATTCACCAGAGAGATTTAACTCTTTAATAAGGTCATTTAGAGTGGGCGGAGAAGTTGATGTCTGATAGTGAGTCCTTGACAACCTCACACACATATTTGAGTTTGTATTCCTGTGTTATTTCATTGTAATGCATGTGGGTCTCTAGTTTGTTTCACTGTGTTTTCCAGTTAGCTTGTTAGCATTGGTTTGTGACTTCTTTGCTGAATCGGTATTAATTGATGCAGTAAATAACTAGAGATCCTCTTGTGATCGGATAACAGCAGCTGCAACACCAATGATTTCTTCGACCACTCCATTTTAAAATGTTCATATACCATAAAAAGATCCCATATACCCAGCTCTGACCATAGCCATCTTCTTCTTCTACTTGATTTAAATTAACAACTGTCTGTAGGGCTACTTTTTACTATGATAATGAGCCCACTCTCACAAGGTGAAAACCAGACCAATAGCACTGTTGCTTCTATTAAAAACACACACACACACACACACCCTCAACTGTTTCATTTTTAATGCAAGTGGAAGGATGCTGCTACATCAAAGATATCTGCCTGAACACCATGTTTCTCAGCATTAGATCACTTAGTGAGAAACGATGATCAGATGTTAATTAAAGTAACAAAGAAGGGATTTTATTCTTTTATTTTCTGTAACAGTAAATAAATGGGCTGTAGAATGAATAAAAAGCAAGAAGCTAAAATGGAACAGATATCATATCAATTACCAGTGGAGCCACAAACATCACTTGAGTTGCTTGTGCAGGCACAAGCTGCACACCCACAAAAGTGCTTTTAATCATTTTGACTGATTAAAGCTCTGCTCAGGTTGAAGGTGCTTAGATCTATGAGAGGAACTGTGTATATGTATATCAGTGATGTATTTGCCCTAAACTAGTGTAACCTAGGGGATTCACAGGAAAAAAAAATGGGCCTAAGTGCTTGTTGATTTTTTTTTCTTCAAAGTTGCTGCTGTGTCTCCGTTACATGCAAGGTATCTGTTTGCAGTGGTGCATAATGCACTGAGCTTTGGCATTAGTGAGACGGGTCTATCATATCCAACTTGATTTATTTCAATATGCAGCGTTGCAGTTCTGAAAGAGGTGTTTTTAACCCAAGCAACAACCTTTTCCTCAACCTAACCAAGTAATATCTAATTCTTAAACTTAAGCAAATAGTCTTTAGTGTCTAAACCCAACCAGCCAATGAAAGCTAAAAGTGAATGAAGAAAAAAAAATCTGTGAGTGAACAAAGTGCAAAACACAAAAGTCCAAATAGGATGCATATAATGGGATATAAATCTGTCACTATTCCAGACTAATGCAGAAGTTGTAGGTCTATAAAACAAGACTGTTACCTCTCTGTGGCCAATACTGCCCCATCAAAGAGCCAAAAATACCTTGTGTGTAACAGCGGTGGCACTGGGATAACTTTCTAGACAAGGTTTTCAAAGGTTTCCTGAATAGCAACAATGACCGGCACATCCACAAAAGTGGATGCAGAAGATTTTCATGGTATTGTAAGGCTATAAATGACTTTAGAGTGAAGACAGCATAAAGGTTTACGCAAACATGACAAATTGACTTGAGGATTCGGCCTTCCTCCTTTAAGACCTCCAAGGTCTTTTATACCTGTGACAAAGCAGGCCTGGACTCAAGTAAGTCTTAAATCACTACTTGGCCTTGGCTACTTTAAGACTTGAATCTCAGAAAGCAAAAACTTCACAGTCCTAATTAAATAAAGAAAATAATAGCAAGCAGGCCTTGCATAACACCACACCTGGAATATTGACTTATTCGGCAGGGTTGCAGTACTAACTACTGAGACAGGAAAAAAATATTTTTCAACACTCAAAATTTTAAATTCTGATTTACCTTAAAAAACATGAAACTTGGTCTTAAAGTGTGCACTTGAACCGCACTTGACTTCCACTTGTACCAGATCATCTGGGTCTTTTGTTGAATGCGACCTAGATTAGATTAAGACTTGATTGGATTTCTCTGGAACAAATAGATGCTCGACCAGCTGTCTGCTATCAAATCGACTTTCTGGACTATGGATTTGGATCTTTCTTGAATCACTTGAGACTTGAGCTGGACCCAAAGTGTTTTATTTAAATGTTTTCAACTTCACTTGGTCTTTTAGGCTTTTTAAAAGACTTTTAGGTCTTTTATGTCCAGTCAATGGATTTGTGTGAAAAAAGATCTCGATGAGACTTAATTGCCACATTTATCAGTAATTACTGAGTATAAAATTATTTTCTTTATATGAGCAGGAGGCATTTCTTTTGTTTATACTTTACTAAATACAGGCTCTTTTTTCTCATATGTTTCACATTTCAGTAAATGACACACGGGCTTGAACCAAGTGCATTCATTATGACTCAGCATGGTGCACTAAGCCATGCGTATATTAATGTTGGATTCATGATTCAAAAACTTCAAATATACAAAAGCATTTTGCACTATTTTCATCTCATAAGAAACACAAGTGCAAATCCCAAGTGTATTAGACACATTAAGCAGTCATTTTATTGAACTTTTCTTCACGGGCATAGATATTTTTTTTTAAAAATCAGTCAACAGAAGTCACTCCAACAGAAAATTAGACATTTCATAGGAAGCATCGCTCTTTTTTTCCCAAGAACTTTTGGCACAAGCAACAAGAGAAGATCGTGTCGGGAAAGCGTGGGCGTGTTTTAAAGTATGTTGCTGACAGGCAGGTTACAGGTCAATGAATCTATAAAGGAAAGAGAGCATTCAAAAATATCAATGAGGAAACAGATTGCACGGCACACTCTACCACACTTGGAGATCATAAATCGATCGAAACCTAAGGTTCATGATACACAAACTCTGCTTTAGGCTATGGCAACATTTGGCAGCGGTGTGTGTTGGCTAACTTAACCCAATGCTTTATGTTCTCTGTGTAGTTCGAATTGTGAGTTTTCCACTGTGAATTTGAAAATCTTTGCTGTTGTTTTCAATGTTTGTTTTTTATGTTTCCTTAATGCATGATGGAAGCTGCAAAACACAACGTCATCAAAGCCCCCTGAAATTGGGGGCTCGACGCCTGCAAGTGAAGCTGCAGATCTGACATACGAGTCAGGATGTCTTCTGGAAGCCGGGGAAGGAAATGAAAACAATTCTATTCTTTATTCTGTAGCTTTAGCATATACATTATTCATAAATTGTATATTTAAAATATAATCCACACATCTGTTAAAGTGGCTACATTAAATCACAAAATTTTACATCTGACAGAAATAAATGTCTTGACTTGTTATCTTGGTTGTGTTACAAAGACAATACAATCTCACATTGTATATAGTGTGTATATTTATGGTATACTGCAAACACACACACACACACACACACACACACACACACACACACACACACACACACACACACACAGACTTCATTTCCCTGGGTTCCCTAACAGAGGTCTAAACTTTTTCTCCTGCTGTATCCTCATCATTCGAGTTTCTGTTGATGTGTTGATGTGAAGTATGAGGTGATGTCTATGGTTTCCAAAAATAGTAAAATTCTTGTTAGTGTATGTGTTTGTGTGCATGTGTGTGTGTGTTTGTGTGTGTAATAACATCAGCATCACATCCAAAATTCTTTGCAAGCAATTTTTCTCAATAAAGAGATTTTTGTGTTTACAGTGTCTTTTTAGCCGTGCCTGTTGTGGTCCAGACCCGATCCAGGTGACCTTTGTGCTCTGTAAACCAAAGAAATTATTTAAATGCATGTACAAGGTACAAATAAACAGGAGCTGTAAAGGCTTTGCTCTGGTGCAGAGACAACAAAGCCTCACTGAAGTAGGATCTGGTTTTAAGTCTCATTCATTTCCTCTTCTGGGTCCATCCTATAGTGATTCCTGTCCTTTACAAGTGTTTTACCCAAACACTGACACTCAGGAGAAGAGATTCTTTGGTCACTGAAGGTGAGAATGGTGTGACAGAAAGCACCTCTTGTCTTGAGTCTTGAGAACTCCCTCTTTCCCTACACGATCCCCTCACTGCGCTTGCTCCTCCACACCACCAAGGCTGTCATGAGGAGGGTGACCAGGATGGGCACGACAATAAATGGACCCAGGATGCGGTTGGGAGGGTCCATGGGAAGCCGTCCTGATAGAGAGCAGTCGTGAAAGTAGTGCCTGTGGACCCGGATGAAGAACTCGTCCACCAGCCGGTTGGGCCAGAAGCAGTCCATCTTCAGTGCCACTAGGTACGTGCAGTTTGTCAACTCGCCGTAGAGTCTGCATGATAGTGACACAAAAGAGAAGGGCAGCAAAGTGAGAAACAGCGTCGGTACACTTCCTTCGATCATGAACTTCAGGCAAAAGCAGATCCCAGTTAACCACAGCCATGCTGGCTCAGTTTCCTTTCTAAATATTCATTTAGCTAACAGACGCTGTCTCCAGCTGGGTTTCTATGAAGAATAAGAAGAAAAAATATAAAATCAAACTGTTATGTGAGAATATTTCTTAATAAACAAATGGTATAACTTTATTTACTTTTATGATTGACTATTTACTATATAATTTACTTATGTGATTAAGTTTAATTTAATATGGTTGATTTACGCCAATATGTTTCATGTGAAATCATCTGTTGTGTCTTCATATTTATGTAAGAGCTGGGGACATCCGAGGACAGCGATGCCCTTACTGAGGAGCCAGGATGTCGATCCTTAGAGACGAGATTGCTAGACAGCCTAGACTGATAGTTATGGATGTTTTTATACAGTAGTGAATCTGGGACATTTCTAGGATAGAAGGAAGTTGTCACAGCAAGTACAAACCTGCTCTGTCTCTTTGTGCAAGCGACCCTATTCCTCCGTTGTGCCCCCGGCCTCCCCGTGTCTTTGTGTAAATAAAGGAGAATATTAAAATTGAAAACTTAACAGCACTGTTATTGTGTGGGCTGCTCCGATTCCAAATCCATTATGCTTCTGAGACCACCTTCCACGCTGTGGGGAATTGCTACAGATGCGACATGATATTTTCTCTGCTAATTTATTTATTTTTAACAAGATAACCTTAAGTCCAACAAGCTAACGCAATTATCTGATGAACCCCCCCCCCCAAAAGTGTGTGTAATTAATCTACAAATTATTTGTGCTGCTAGTGATAAATAAGCTATCAGACTTTTTCCTTATTGATCTTTTAAAGTTTCACTAAAGGCACGTAGGAGCTATGAAAAAGCCAAACTCTGTGGCATTATCTCGTGGAGTAACTTTTTCACTGATATGGCAAACAAATTCTGATATTCATGTTTGCACATTTAGCAACCGTGAAGCAACATTAGCATTCACCGAGCGTCACATTTCAGGCCACCATATGTTTTCATTCTCTGTTTAGCTCTTTCTTTTCACCACCTCCTGAGGGAAATATGTGGAAGCTTAATGTTCCACTGTGCTCACTAACTAGTCGCTAACTGTTATTGCCATTTCATGCTGAGCGGGAAGCGTGCAGCAGCTCTATCTGAGGCTTTTACTGTCTGCTGCGGCAAGAAATTTGGTTAATGAGACCTCTGAGACTAAACTAAAAGAGTAAGGTTGCAGACCATAAAACAAGAAGGAGTCTCAAACGCTCTACAGCTCTGAAGGGGATTATAAGGTTAGATGATAATTCCCTGTGGATGGATCACTACTTTTGACCAGTGTGTCAAGTAGTAAAAATGTACTCTGTGATTTTAATATGTTAGTTTAATGTTAGACCACTTTGGGCGATGCACCCCAACCAAGGTCTTTCTTTGTGGAATGTTTGTAGATGTAAATAGCTCAGGGCAGCTTGGCATGGCACCAGCACTACTGCTTTAGGTAGTCAGTTCACTTTGTCTGGGTGTGTACCTCCTTCCTCTACTGTTTCCTTGAAGTCCAACAAATCATTTGTGCAGAGAAAAAAGAAAAAGGAAAAAGAGAACTGCTGCTGGTCTAATGAGCGCTGGGGTTTAAAGGGGTGCATATGAGTCGCTTACTGAAAGAAGGTATAACAGAGTCGAAGCAGGGACAGTAAACACAAAGAGATGCAGGTGGTTACCAGTTCACCTTGTGCCACTGAGGTTAGTGCCATATTAAACCCGCCAGTATGGAGCTTCTGTGAGTGCGTGTATTTGCATGTACGCAATTCACAGAAGCTGCTAAATGTAGCTCTCGGTGTAATTTCTGTTAGGCACCATTTCAGTTGATCATAAAACCTTATGCAACAGAGAAAAGAGTGAATCAGCCTGTGTGTCAGGAGGCCATTTAGCTGCTATACACACTGCACTTTGAAAGGAAATGGTATACTATTTCAGTTTCAGCACTATCTAAACTCAGCGTACAGGCTGTGACATTTCATACCGTTCTAATAGTGCAAGTACAAGGCAGGTTTTACAAGGCAGTTTGAATATATTTGCCTGTACAGTATTATGCTTCTACTGCACATTAAATGTTTTCCAACTGAAAAGAAAAAAAGACCAAATGGGCAGAATGGGCCAAAAAACAAAGACAAATATGGCACAGTCATGAGTAGTGTGCAAAATCAAATTGCTTGAAAAATTAAGCCAATGTAGGCATGTCCCTAAATGCTCTGCAGTGTAGTGGTTTACATATTTGCCTAACAAGTGAAAGATCCCTAGTTCAGTTCTGGAAGGACACAAACTCCTTAGGTGCTGCATCTGGTATAAAAAAAAACGCTGCATGGAACGACCTGCTGTGGTGACCCCCTGTGAATAAGGGAGCAGCTGAAAAGCAGCCTCTCTTTTCTAGTAGGAGAGCTCAAATCTGCAATTCCCCAGATGGCCACTTGAGGCTGATTCCAAAATCAAGTTGAGCCCAAAGTTAAAATATCCCAAATAGCAACAAAATAAACACGTTGTCTGGTTTCAACCGTGTCTCAGGTGTTCAACATCTTTAATGCAATTATCTAGCAAATAATATGGGTTGTCATTCAGTTCACTGCACTAACAGTCAGCCCAAGAAATACTGTGCTCAGTTTTTAAAAAAATATTCAGTGAGTCAAACTATAAGACTAAGTCGACACTAATCAGCAGGCTGCTAACCGAGCTTGCGTTTGCTTTTCATCTGAGTCTAATCACCAAATAGCTTAATTGAATTCTATATCTCAATAAATCCTATTCAGTTTTTCCAAATTATCTTTCTTTATTGCACTGTATAATTAAGGAGTGCAATGGAAAATACTGAGACACGGAGCTGAAGGCTCTGTGCTCCTCAATTAGAGGGAAACACACATTTTAAACGAAACAGGTTTTATTCAACACTGAGATGGAAACTCCAAAATATGTGTAGAACCTTTCTGATTTCAACACAGGGCTTAACCAATGCAAGAGCATCAAGTTTGCTCAGTAAGTAAACGCACAAGTAGTTTGAGGAGAGGAGAGGGTTTATAGAGACGGATTGTCTTATTTAAACAAAGCATTAAGACAGCTTCATGCAAGGCTTCCTATTACAAACAGCAATGAAATGTCTCGCTCTTGCTCTTATTTAAAACCACTTTAGAACTGGTGGTAATCATATGCTAAGCTCCCACAGAAGGCATTGTTCTTTAAAAGTTAAAGCATTCTGTAAAGTCAAATGTGGGGAATTCAGAAAAGGTTGAGAGTGGTCACGTTTTTAATTTGTTTTAGTTTAAGAAAACCAAGACAGGAGCTTTATAAGACATGCCCATCAGTATTAACTGAATTTGTTAATATGCTCACTTAATTTCTGTAACAAAAAAAAAAAAAAAATTAAAACACATTTTTCCAGGGCAAAGAAAACAGCTCAACAACCTGCACCCTCCACAGCACTGCCACAAGCAGAATCCTACAAATATGCATTTGCTTCCTTTGCCAAATGTTATGCAACTTTTTATCCTCCCTACACACCAGTAAGGGGTTTATGTGGAACATTAATGAAGCACGGCGCATCTCGATATTTCACTTTGATCTGCCCTGTGTAGGTGTTGGTGTGTTGGTGTATAAAACAAGGCAGTTGTTTAGTTCATCAGCATCAATTAAAGTATGCATGGTCAAATCTCAAGTGTTGTGAGTGAGAGAGATCATTGATCCAGTCTCACATCTCTTATAAAAAAAAAACAAAAAGGGTGTGAGATTAGGAAAATATGACTACAATAATTTTATAGCTTGCGTTTATGTAACCTGCTTCGGTATACAGCATTTTTTTTTTTTTTTTTTTTTTTTTTTTTTTTTTTTTTTAGCCTGTCATGTCTGGCATCTTTCACAATCGGAATGATGATCCGAATGCACTGATGTACCAAACATATTTGCTTTGACAAGAACAGCTCTATATGTTTCCTATAGGCTCTTCTTGTTAATGTTTGCAATTTTATTTTTATTTATTTATCTTTTATTTAGTTATTCATGCCAAGTCTGACAGGCAACAAGGAAGGGGCAAGAACAAGAGGTGGGGGGGAGAAAAGGGGGGGGGGGGGGGGAGAAAAGGAAGAAAGGAGATAGAAAAAAAATAAAAAAATAAAAAAAATAAAAGGGGTTGATATACTCACACACACACACACACACACACACACACACACATCCATACACACACCCATATGCACCTACATATACACACACACACAAACACACACACACAAGTTTATTGTTTGTAGTAATGTGTGTGTATGCGCCTTTGTCATGCAATGTATTCGATAATGAGGGCGAGAAACTGCAACCATGCCCCCCGCGATCCAGAGGCAGATAGGGAAGGACCCAGGGGACCCAGGCCATCCACAGCACAGGAGCTCAGAAGACTTGGGGCCACACATCCCGATGGCAACCGCGTACACTCCCCAGAAGAGGAAGGAGGGAGGCTACAGACGGAACCCCCACAATCCAGGGGCTAGAGTCCAGAGAGCCAGAGACGACGGGCAGCCCACCCCCCCCGGCAGGCCGGCACCCCCAGCACGAGCCAGGCATGCGGCCCCCGAGGCCCCAAGCGCCCGAGAGCAGCCCGACACCCGGCAGAGCCCACCCACGCGCCAAAGAGGCCCAAGCCACCCCCAGGTCACGGCCGCCAAGGGAGCAGGCCAAAAACCATGCCGAGACATCCGGCCACACATCCCGGGACCCACGGGCACCCACACCCCAGGGGCGGCAGTGACGACCAGTGGGGAGCAGCGTGGAGCGGTAGGGAGGGGTAACTCCCACCCTCCGTGTCCCACCGGTGCCAAGGCTTGGCAAGCCACCAACCCAGGCCCAGCTGTCCACACACACACACTCTCACAAGCACGCACGTACACACACACACACACGTACCAGTCATTCCCTCATGTACACACACGCACATACACACGCACGCACATTCGCATGCACCAGTCACACACTCATGCATACGCACATGTAACATACATGGACACCTAATGTGGGAGAGCGGGTACCAGCACCAAGCCAGCGGCAACCCAGGGAAGCAGCCAACCCAGCCCCGAACAATGAGCCAGTCCCCATCCCAGGCGGGGTGCATGGAACCGGGGTGTGAGAAGGCCCGCCCGCCCCCTCCTCCCACTCAGCGTGTTGGGGGGGTGATGTGAATGTATGTACTGAGAAGAATGTGTATGGTTGTGTGAAAACTACAGTGCTTTTAAAATTGGAGGGACAGATGTAATATGAGCACTGAATAACAGCGCCCATCCACACTGTCCCCCCAAGGCCCTCAATGTCTAAAATGTAAATAAAATTGAGGTGCAGGCAGCAGTGAACAGACAAGTGGGGCCACCTCAGCAGTGCCACCCACTAACCACTGTGTGACACACCTGCCCCCCAAGGCCCTATATGTACTATGATGTGTTGTGAGCTGTATAATGCAATTAAAAAAGGAGGAGTGGGACATCACGCAGCACAGCGAGCAGAGCATACAGCATTTTACATGGTCTTATATCCTAAAACATCCACCAACCAACCATCCCTGAATCATATGCAGGGAACGGCGGAAAAAGGTTCAAGGGCACAAGATGCAGACTGAGAGTCAGGCTGACAAATTCACAGTTTTTAAGTGATGGAGGGCAGCTGAATTAGCAGCCTAATTCAGTCTAATTCAGCTGAATTAGACAGGAGTATGCTGTTTGATCTTTAACTAGTTTGATCTGTTAACAGAAGAGCAGTGTAAATAAATAAAAACCAAGATGATGAATAAATAAAACGAAAACAGAGAAAAGCTGCTCCAGTGACTTGCTGGCTCAGAACTGGTTCTTTTATTCTGCTGACTGATATTTGAAGGGTCGGGTAGGCAAAATGTACAGGTATGAAGGCAGATTGATGGGGCATTTATGAAAAAATAATGACGCACTGCACGGCTATATTTTATGAGGGACTCTGCTGTCATGTTGAGTTATCCACAGTAACTGGAACAACAAACATCATTATCTCTACCATGGAAGTCATGAAAATTAAATATTAGCTGAGGAGACTTGTTGTTGGGGCAGATCTAGATGGATTATTTAAAAAAAAAATGTGAAAAAATATGGCACACAACACAAGCAAAACCTCCTCTCAGACTCACAGCAGGAGGTAAAATAGAGGGGTGATGCTTCCTGCAGAAACCTTTCACAGTCTTTTATTCTCTGTTGGCTTTCAGTATGTGGCTCTCTTTTTTTGTCTGAAAGTAAAATGTCACTTGGGAAACCAAGTTATAGTTACAAAAAAAAAAAAAAATCATTTTTTCCCCCTGTATAATAAGGCACTCCCCATGACCTCTGAGTTATATTATATTTAGGAGTAGTTTATTTTTAGCTGTGTTAAACTGCTCCATGAAATTACAATCAGAGTAGTGAACATCCCCGGAGTCCTGCTGCTGTTAGCTGGTGTTCAGGCCGACTGTAACCATGCGTGAAAAAAAAGTCAGCTCTTTTATTCATTTGTCTGAAGCCAGTCCAGCCGGCAGTAGGTGTGTCGACACAGAGGGAAGAAAAAAAAAATTGATTCTGGCTCAAGTTTGGCTTCAAATCATTTGGCTCGTCATCACTGAGCCAGATGATATATGTGTTAGCCAGTCAAATGTGCAGAAAGGCACATCTCTGGTATTACTTTGTAATGAAAATGCCACATTTTTCCTGCTTAAATTGTAATCATGGTGACAAAAGGTATAACCTAATAACTGCTGGAGAAAATATTATGAAACACTGTGCAGTTTAGTTTTTAGGCCTTTACACTATTACAGGAAACATCAGCCCACACCACTGCAGCGGCATGAAAACAATGACACATCCCTCGTCATGTGAAAAGCAACTTCTTGTGAGCAATTTTATAACCACTAAAGAAAGCTCCTTTCAGCTGCTCACCACAGCAGGGAGCTCCACATATGTGATTTTTTAACACTGGATGCTCTTCCTGACACATTGTGTCTCCTCCAGGGAATGAACTGGGGATCCTTCACTTTTCAGGTGAATGTCTCAACCACTTTGCTATAGAACCACTAATTTTATCAGCTCTACATCATCCAAATACACTCAATGGCCACTTTGTTAGGTACACCTGTTCAACTGCTTGTTACCAAGCATATCTAATCAGCTAATCACATTACAGCTACTCGGTAGACATACAGTAGTTAAGACGACCTGCTCAAGTCCAAACTGAGCATTAGAATGAGGACAGGATGAGAGGATGGGGAACCAGGGTGATTTAAGTGACTGAATATGCCATTGTTGCTGGTGCCAGATTGGCTGGTCTGAGTATTTCAGAAACTGAAACTGCAAAAAACATCTTACAGAGAAAAAAGAAAATCTCCAGTTCTCTGGTGGAAAATGTCATATTTATGCCAGAAATCAGAGGAGAATGGCCTGATTGCTTTGAGCCGACAGGAAAACACTGACTCAAATAACCACTCGTTACAACCAAGGTATGCACAAGACCATCTCTGAACACACAGAGACAGCAGAAGACCACTGATCTCTTCAGTCCACTAACAACAGGACTGGAAAACCGTTGCCTGGTCTGATGAGTCTCAGTTTCTGCTGCAACATTTGGATGGTAGGGTCAGAGTTTGGTGTAAACATGAAAGCATGGATTCATCCTGCCTTGCATCAGTGGTTCAGCCTGGTGGTGTGGGGAATATTTTCTCAGCACACTTTGGGCTCCTTAGTACCAACCGAGCATTGTTTAAACGCCACAGCCTACCTGACTGCTGTTGTTGATCATATCCATCCCTTTACGATCACAGTCTACCCATCTGCTAATGGCTGCTTCCACCTGCCCAGAACCAAAAACCATTCATATACAGTATCTACATCACTCTAAACTATGGTAGTGTTCAGATGTTACCTCTGGGCAAAGAAGTTATTAAACTCATTAATAACCTTATCTCTGTTCATCAGAGTCAGCTTCTTACTAAGTTTTTAATTATTTATATTAAGGGAGAGTTTGTCATCTGTTTCTCTTCCATTTCAGGAAGACAAGTTGGTCATCCAGCAAAGACGCTGTAACTCCTGTTGTGTTCGGAGATCAAACAAAAACAGCATGCTGCACTAAGTTTTTATCACGAGTGCCACGGTCACATCTCACACGATATAAGAGATCCCTTGAAGAAAAGATGGGATGGGAAGCATCCAAGAATTGGAGCTGAAACTGAGGACAGGGAAATTAAAGGCTATTATAATTTTACACACAGATACAAATCTATGAGGACCTGGTGTCCCGCGGCGTTTCATCACTTTAAACTGTAAAATCTGGGCTGTCAACCAAAAAAGAAAACCTCTTCATCAGTCATATTCATTCTCAAAAATATTCCTGCTATAACTGCTTGGAGAAATCACCTGAAGAAAATGGAAGAAAATCCTGCAAAACAAAAAAATAAATAAATAGAAAGAAAGAAACAGGTCAAACTGTCTACAAGGACATCAGACAAAATGGTTTTTTTTCCATACTTTGTTAGTTTGTGAACTGCCAGCATCCTTTTTCCACTGTGCGTGTGTGAAATGTCTTTCCTACATGAGAGGAAAAGTGATAAATATTTAGTGACGTTTGAAAGGTGTGTTTTTGTTCCAATAGTGCAGCGTTTTCTGTTGCTATTGGCACCTAAAATACACACATACCATCACATGGTTTTCACTCAGTTTGTATTTATTTTTCACTTTTCTTCTCTCTCACGCGGTGCATAGATTCAAATCAAACATCATATCATGAGGTGAACAGATGGAGCTTTGAGTGTGTGATGATGTTTATTTTTTGACATGTGTACTTGTGTGTGTAGATATACTTGCTTGCATTTGTGTTTGCACTTGTGTATGTTTTCTACTGAGGATTCAATTTGCTCTTTGAGCTCTGTTTGAGTGAAAGTCCATGAGTTAACATTTGTGTGCGCAAATGTTCTCACTGCACAGAAATATCACTGATAGACCTGGACACACAAACAAACTCAAATGCTACAATGTGGTCATTTCACTCTATAAGGTCAGGCATTTATAAACAGTGACCTCCTGCTGCTGCTGTTCAACACATAGAAAGCCAAAGAATTACCACAAACAAGCACAAAACCTGTTGAAGATGCAAGCGTGCATATACAGTTTGTGGTTCGGGTCCAATTCAAAATCTAGCTAAAGCACACACATATGTAGTATATCTATAGGGATTAAAGAGGATAGTCATTTGTTTTTTTAAGTGACAGTTAATTTCAAGTCCTATATTTCACACAGATATCACCAAACACAGTTTTGTGCAGTCTGGAGCGCAATCTGTGTGCTAATCAATCATTCAGTTGCAGAGAACCTGAGCTTGGAGGAGGACAAAAGACCGCCCCCGGGCTAGTGGGGAATTTTTTATATATATATATATATATATATATATATATATATATATATATATATATATATATTTAAAAAATTAGGATTCTGCACCTGTAAGTTGTGGCTTTGAACATATTAATGTCTTTGTTAAAAAGATCAATGTTCAATTAGTTGTTGAAGTAGTGTTGACACTCAGATTGATTTAATCCACTCCTCAATGGCCTTCTTCAGCTAAATCAATCTGCAGCCATTATTCACAGGCTAGAGAATTGCCTTTGCCTCAAGTTTCCAGCAACTTTGCCTAATAAGTAGTCTTGTGATAGCAGGAAACATCAGGGCTAACACAAAGAGTCAGAAGTCAAATTGGTATTCCAAGCTAAGAGTTGATTTCTCAAATCTGAATCATGACTAGGTTGAGGGTTTCTAGGAGGGCAGTGCATGGCACTAACATGCCTGACTCAAACTGGATTTGCTGTATCCAAAGCACGTTCAGGCAAACCAAAAGTGATCACACTGGTAGAAGATCAATACATCGAGGTTTGTTCACAGAAAGATAGAAACTTCACCACAGATGAAGAATTCATTAAAAAAAATAAATAAATAAGCAAAAGAACTGTGAAAAGATGGTTGTTTTGGAGAGGCCTCAGTTTGGTTTGGCTTGCATCTTTGTAGAAAGGGATTCTAACTTTGCAAGAGCTACTTAAAAACTAAATAAGATCAAGGTGACTGTCAGATTTTCCTCTTTACCTCAAAACTTGTTGAACATTATGGAGGCTCTTAAAGACTGAGGAAACCCAGGCTTTCCTGACATCACAAGAAGGTTTTTGTAACATTGTCAGATTATGCTGGGATTATTAACAAATCTCAAGTGCATTCTATCATTAAATCAAATGGACTTTTCAGTCAAACAGTTAATCCAATATTTATATTATATATTTGCTAGTGAACATGGAAAGAGCTTGAATAGCTATTGCACAAATGCATAGGCGAGTATGGTCTGGACTTTTGGATCCCATTGTATGTACTGTATTGCCCAAACCCTTGGCAGTACAAGATGTTTAAAAAAAGCACACACATACACACACACACACACTCTATCCCCTCCAAGCATGTATTAAAACAAAGAAAAATAAATTTTAATAATAATTGCCCTGCAATAAACTGGTATCCTGCCTCTTACCCTGGGACAGCCTCCAGCCCTCTGCAACCAGCCATCCATCCATTTTATTAAGTGGTTAAGAAAACAGATAGATGGCTGATTGGATGAATAATAATTTGGCCATAAAAATGTCAATAGTCTGGTTCCAGCTCCTTAAAATACACTGTAAAATTCTGTTTTTTTTTTAATTTTTATTTCAACAGTTTCCTACTTCAGTAAAAAAAAAAAAAAAGTCCATTCTCAGAGAAGTTTCTGTATTACCCTTGAGATTAATAATTGTGATTTATATGATTGACTTCTAGATCTGTTTGTGACATCAAAAACCTAAGCTCATGAGTCCTTCAACCTGAAGACTCATGGTTGTCCACACAAAGGTTTGTAATGATGGTTCAGCTTTAGGGAGAGATCAGTCTATTGCATTGAAGCCCAGCACTTTCTTTACCCATCCAAACAACCCCAACTTCATCGCTATGTTGATGCTGTGGATCTACAGTTTCACTTTATGTTCCACTCTTGTCACTCACATAAATCCACAAGGCCCCACTGCCACTATGAAATATGAAAACTATGGACCATAACAAGCTGATTGCACAACTTACCAACTTAATCTTCACAGTGAAGGTACAGTATACAATCCTGTACTTGAGACCACGCTGTAATTTATTTGCAGTAATGATACAATTTGCCCACCAAAAAAAAAAAAAAAACAGAATGAAAAGAAGGGTAAAGACTCCCAATCAAGTCATTGCAATCTAATGTCTTATCTGCTTTTGCCGCAAGAGCAATAAGGTAACAGCGGGTGACGACAATGAGTAAATCAAAGCTTTTCTCATTATAATGAACTTGTAAAGGCAGCTGTATTATTTATGATGTCCTTAGAACACAGATGAAAAACTTTGCAAATGAATCGATGGGATATATAAACAGACATGGTGTGTTTGTGTCTGGTAATCTGAAATATAGAGCATCACTGTGAACAATGGTGTAACAACAGAAGAGAGAAAATGAGAAGCAACGGTGCACAGCAGCAGGAGGAAAATATTCTCATCCTTAATTCCTTTCCAGCTTCAGCTGAAACCCACTGGGATCAGCGAATCGTCAAAGTGAATGTTTGCAGTATTGATGTGAAGGCACAGAACAAAAAGACGGCTCAATTAAAGGAGAAAACACCTTTTGTTGTGTGCTCCTCTAAGGGCTTCTATATACTCGCTTCAAAATTTAATTTCAGGAGTTCTCGAAGACTACACTGTGTGCAAATGCCAATATAGCATAAGCTAATAATAAGTGAGGAAGATGATTATAAAGGAGATGTTTTTACAGCAACAAAGGCAGAGAAAATGAAATACTATGTGTTTTTTTTCCCCCTTTATTGACAAAAACAGAAAGAAGAAATCTTTGAAATCATTCTCACAGCAGGATTTTTACAGTGTGGATGTCGTGTGGTTTAATGATCTTCAAAAAATTTTGCTATTTTCTGCTTTATGGAAAATAATTCAGAGCTTAACAGAATATAACTGGAGTTTTCTCCCTAAATTCTAGTCTACCTCAGTGATGATACTGACAAGCTGCTTCCTGCTCTGCCATTACTCTGTGTTTGTGTCCAGCTATGACATCTCAGGATAACACAAATGAAAAACCATCCCTACTAAGGCCAAGTGTTCAAATCATCGTCCTAATGCTATTAAAAATGTATTGCATAACAGCTGCAGTCATGCAGCAACCCAGGCACTGCTGAACGTTATCCAGTCATTAGAGTTGTAAAAACACATGGCAATCCATTTCTAATCACCAAGTAATCAGCTGTTTAATCACATAGGTCCACAGAGAGGGAACTTCAGTAAGCTTTCCACACTACTGAGTTCTCTAGATTTATCTGGCCTGGGTTTGCTCATAAACCAATGTGAGCTCAGCTAACCCACGATAAGGTTTTTAAATTATTACAGACGGCTGACAGACATGCACGACTGACTGACCAAAATATCTTCTAACAGTAACACGGGCGGAAAAGTCTTGTAGAATCACAGATGACGGTTATTTTTAAACAGGGAGTGTGAGGTATGAAAATTTATACAAGATCAAAGGGAGGAAATTAGCATTAATGAAAAACAGCGAATCATTGTTTGAATTATAATCCTTTATTTCTGTCCAGCTGGGTACTGATTTCAAATAATGACTTTGTCACCTGACAAAGAGGTAGCCTTAGCTGCCACGGCCATATAGAAAAAAAATTGACTTTCCAGTATCTATGTAGCTCATTCAGGAGTATTTATTATTTTCTACAATGTGAAAAAACACAAAAAACTGAAGACATAAAAAAATATGAAATAAAAAAAAAAAATTACTAAATGTGTGTTAAGTGTTTAACCACATGCCCAGCCCCTAAAAAAAATACATTAATTCATATTACACATTTGTGCCCCTTATTTTCAATCTTTTCTTCATATGTTTGAGCTCTTTGGTGGGCGGGGCAGAGTTTGGGCCCTGTGTTCCCAGACTATAAATATGGGGCAGCCACTCTCTTCTTCCCTCCTGCTGTGCATCAACCTGCTTGCTTCTTTTTTCCTTTTCTTTCTTTCCTTTTTTTTTTTTTTTTTTATTTACTCCATTTGCAGCACTTAGATGCATCTCCACACACATGCACACCCTACACCACTGAGCCCACACGTGCAGAGCTCATTAATTTCTATTTCATTTGTTAACGTTTGTTTAATAAATACTTTAAAGCTGGCAAACGGTATGTGCACTTTTTGTCATGGCCTTATGACCCAGGTTTCAACAAATTGTATTTACAATTATATAAAAATATCCTGACCTAGAACGGGTTAATGAGGTCACCTGGAATGGTTTGCAATTAAGAAGTTTGACTGGTGGAGTTTCTTTCATTTGGGATCATTGACTGTATTCTGAGGTAGTGTTGGAGTAAATAGCTCTAGTAATCCATATATTGGCAAGAAGCTTTAAACTAAGAAAAGAAGAAAACAAAAACTCAGACAGTCCACTGTACAGCAAGCGAACAACAATAAGTCGAGAAAAATCTTCATGATAACATTTATGTTGCAGAGGAGAAGTTGATCAGAGGTTCAGAAATCAATAATTAAAGACACAGACATTTTATGACATAATGCTGCTAAGAAAACACTACTGATGAAGTCTGATAGGAATTAGAACTGCATGAGCCAAGAAAGACAAGAACTGCTGGCAATCTGCATTTTGCTCTGATGATTTTTGGTTTGCATCTTTGCGAGATTTAGAGAAGATGAACATATGGCATCTGCATGTGTGGAGCAGAGTGCTTCTTTCGATGACCTGCCCACTGTCACCTTACCCAAATCCAACCGAGATGACTTTGGATTAATTCAGCCACAAAGTGAAGGAAAAGCAGCCAACAAGTGCTCAGCATATGTGTCCTTGAAGACTGTTAAGAGAATGCCAAGTGTGGAAAGCTGTTATCAATCTCTGAAGAATTTAGAATTGAAATCTTTTTTTTGTTTGTTTTCACCCCCCACAACATAACTCCACACACACTTTTCATAGTTTCTGTTGTACTGTACTGTTCAATGAAAAAGAAATCCACAGTTTTTAAAAATAAATTTTACCATTTCACACAGTATTTCTAAACACCGTATAATGTGGTATATCATGCTGTAAAAGTGCAAATGAATACCTGTAATGATGACTTTTAAAAAGGCATGTCTCCAGGTTACAAGGGTTAATAATGAAGCACCAAAAATGGGCCTTTTGGGATTCTTTAAGTGACTTCACCTTTGACAATTTTTAACAGTCTCCTTTTCACAGCTAATTAAAACTAAAATCGAAGAAAGTGGATTTCAGAGTGTTTGTAGACTAATGTTGGAGAAGTGTGTCTGTATGTGTTGAGGGCTAGTATAAGCTACTTCCACGATGAGCACAGTAATGTAATAATGCGCTACAATTAGCTGACTAACCCAACAGACGGAGTGGAGAGAGGAGCAGACACAGCCTACAGTGTCTTGTGCTACTGAGGCTGGCAGATGGACTGACTAAAGCAAAAGCATATCTAATAGACCTCATAAATATTAAAGGCAGTGGATTATCTCAAGTTGTTGATATATTTAGAGGAAAAGATGCAGGCCTTTTTTCTTACATATCAAAACTCAACTTCTCTGTACAATTAGGATTCAGTTTCTTATATCTTGTCACTGATTATATGTTAGTAGGACTTGAATTCACAACCATTTACATGTTTTATCTAGGTAGTGCAGTGTCTTTTATAAGTTACACAGCACTATGGCTTAAAAGTGGAAGGATATATTAGAACATTTATGCTAGTGTTAATTCATTTTTGGATACTTTACTCAAGGTTTGAGATTTTTTATTTTTCTTCTACATTAAATGTGTTTTTTCTCACTTCTCAAAGCTCAACTTTTTAACATGACTAGAATTCAATTTATAAGGTCACTGTCATAAAAAATAAAAAAAAAAAATTAAATGGAGGTTGAGGGAAGTATGGATGGAAACACAAGGAAAATTAACAGACACTGTGACAAAGAATAAGGGAAGGACAGAACTATTTATACACATTGGGCAATCACATGTGTATAAATATTTTTAAACGTGATTCTCCACAGCCGTCTCTACTTCCTGATGAGATCATCATCACAGAAAGTGAAGAAAGCTGGAGAGAATGAGATATGAGGGCAAATACAGTATTCAAGCCAACAACAGGGGAGGAACGAACAAAACAGTAGAGACAACCAACTACCAAAGCAAAACAGGAACTAAGCCAAAGGATAACTACTAAGCACACAAACAAACTACACTGAACCAAAGGAACACTGGAGAAAGTAAACATAAATGACTCCACAAACAATAACTATAACTCAACTACAACAAGAACTAAAGGCTCAAAATACCAGTGAGGATAAAAATTAAACCTGGGAGCCATGAACAAAAACAGCTAGGGACCATGACACGCTTATATGGACTGATACTTATATAGCACTTTATATAGCACTACTACCGCTGAGCACTCAAAGAGCTTTTTGCTACAAGCCTCATTTACACAGCTTTTTTGTGTGCGTGTGTGTCTATGCTGTTAAGCACTTTGTCTAACACACACACACACACACACACACACACACACACACACACACACACACACACACACACACACACACACACACACACACACACACACAGAAACTCAGGATGCTTCAACATGCAGACTCAAAGAGCCAGGAATCAAACCACTGACCTTCTAATTAGTAGGTGACTCATAGCCCATACAACGAATTTTCAATTTTCAAGTGGCTACTGGGATTTTTTCAAATGAACAGCCATTACTGTTTTTAATTTCAGCACATTATCTAGAATATTTTCACATGGGGACATTGCACAACTGCCAATACAAAGACTAATACTGTGACCTTGGCATTATTCGTACCACACGCCAACCAACTGGCCATGTTTATGTACATCTTAGTAGAATTCTAATTTACAGATCATGGATACACACTGTGACACTTTATTTCACTAATGCTCTTTCTTTACAATGTTTACAATTTATAAGGATTGCTGCTGGTAGTGGTTTCCTTCGGCTGGTCTGGCACATATCCAGTGTTTGATAAAGAAAACATTTCTTGGCTCGTAGAAGTTTTGTCTTCAAATAGATTCAATTATATTTAAAAACAAACAAACAAAAAGGAATCAATGTTTAATATAATTGGTTTGGTAATATCACCCAGTTAACTAAACATAGCAGAAGTACAATGAAGAATTGAACTAACTCAGTAATGTCTGCTACAGCTATTGAAATTTTACTCTGGACTCCCAAAGCAAAACCCACTGATGTACAGAATTAAACAATTGATTGATTTTTAGTGTTGATAAGAGGATAAATGTTTCTTCTTTAAAAAAAAAAAAAATTATGCAGCAGTTTGGCTTTAAAGTGCTATAATATATTTAAACCTTCAGGCTAGTGTTAACGTGATGGCAAGTGTCTTTTTTGGATGAAGATACAGTTTAACTCAGAAAGTGGTCCAGATGGATAATTAATTATGCTCTGTGTAAGCAGTAAAGTTCAAGAGTGTACTGGGCTCCTTATAACCAAACATTACCTTCATCACCTTCATTTACTTGACAGGACCTGGAGGCTACAGTGTGATTCCTAGATTCCTAGATGAAGGACTTGAAAGCACTTAGAAATTATATCATAATTGCAGATGGATTCATGGAAGCACAGTTTACAAAAACAAGGGTGAGATCAAAGATAGTCTTCCATATGCTGATTTAGATAAAGTCCGGCTCAGATAAAAAACTGCAGATGACAGATTAGGAAAACGTCAAAACTGGATGGTTTTTCTCTACCGCAGGCTGTAGGTTGATCATAAACAACATGTTCTGCGTTTTCTACCCAGAAAAAGAAATATGCTAATCCAGTCTTCTTATGTACAAGCATGGGTGCTTATTTTATCTCACACCTTAGCAGGCTCGTAAACAAACAAATGGTGTCTGCCCTTAGGTTGTGATTAATTAACCCTCCCTTCTCAGCTGTCACTCAAAACCATTTACCGTTCTGCTCAGTTAGATGCTTAGAGCATAAAAATGCATACATTTCTTAATTTACCTCCAAATGGCCCTTAAAGGAAAAAAAAACAGCCTCACTAAACTGTTCCATCATTTGACTTTGGACTGAGGAAAGGAACAGCTAATCCTTACTTGGATGTTTGCATTCATTTAATGTTCTGGAAATATTCTTATAAGGATTAACGGGCATGCTTAAATTGTATTGCAAAACAACTGTGGTCACTGGATTAAAACAGATTCTATTATGGCTGCTGAGAAGATCAAATTCAAGTCTTAGGATTTTGAGCCATTGCCATTTGCCTTATGACATTAAACAGTTCTTTGTTCAGTGATATAAGGACTTAACTCAGTGTGACAGAGCAATAACAAATCTGTTTTACTTTTGAGAAATTTTTGTAACTATGCTATTAACATCATAATAACATCATTCTGATTCAGTTATTTACTGTAGGTTGGGACAGCACACACGCCACTAAATGGGTGTTTGATGTAAAACACAGACTATAATCTGTAGTTTACAACCCATCCTATACAGGTGAAGACTAAGTAGCTGCACATCCTCTGTGTAGGCTTTGACCGATGTCATGTGTATTATGAATGAGTCTGGTACTCTGACCTTCCATACACTCCAGGGTTCTAACAGCAATGAAAACTTTAGTGAGAGCTTTCAGAGCTAAATGAGAAAAAACACACGATGGAAGTGAAATATGAAAAAGATCATAAAACCGGGCTGAAATGTTTAGTTTGTTTTTAGTGATCTGGTGTGAGCTGCTTTCTTGTTCATCACACATCAGCTTGTTTTGTAAAAAAAAAAAAAGTGTACTCAAATTGCACCACAGCTGCTGTTTTTGCTATCCCACCAGGAAGTCAAATGCTGACCACTTTATTGCATTTCTGCATCTGCAATGCACATCTGACCTTCATTTTGGGGAGGAAGGAAAAGTTGCAGGAAGCAAAGTCTATCTACTGTGTGTGCTGCCATGAATGTGGCAAAAAATAATAAATAAAAGAAATAATAAAATAAACTACTAACTTCATGCAGCAGCTTTATTATTGCACTCTACGGACTCCTCCAGTAAAAACAGTTGTTTGGTCTTTGGATGAAAATCACCAGTGATGATCCTCAACATCAGTGTTGGGTCAGAAGTTGAGCTCCATGGTGGAATTGCAGATGCTCACATGTAGGTGGTCAGGATGTGACTTCCATGGCGGGGTCTAAAAATCGCAGCTGTTCTGGAAGCAGTTCAGTGGTGCACAGAGAGATGACCTCAAAGCTGCAGAATTAAAATCAGATATGGTTTTCATTTTTTAATAGGTAGAGTTGCTTAACCCTCTCATATAATGGGACTGGTCCTGCTCTACTGTGAGTGTTTTCTATGGAGATGTACTGAACATGCAGCTCCAGCAGGGGCATGTGCTGATTAATTATAAAATACTCTCATATCTATGTAATTTAATTTTGTGAAAGGTTTGATAAGAGAAAGAACAATTACCCATGGAAAACACACACGTAGACACACAAACACGTAGTTTCATTTATCAGTAGAACGCTCATAATAATATTCATGATGATTTAAATATTTTATGCATTTGGTTATGCCATCTACAGACTGTTTAAAATTCACACCCTGAGTGCCTAAACTCGTAAAGCGGTCCCAGCAACGTGTTGGAAAACAGTAAAACTGAGCGTAGATGGTGACATGTTATCATTCGTGTCTCCCACTGGAGGCCTGTCTTTCCATCTGCCTCCCATCTGCAATAGCAGACCTGTCATTTTTTCCCCCCATCTGCTAAGTGTCTCATTCATACCTGAGTGCTAGCAAGCCAAATGATTCATTTCATCAACATTCTTATTTTGAATTTCCTACACAGCTACACTCACAGTTGAATGCATGAAATCACAGCAGGGCATATATCAGAATAAGTTGATTCATTTCAATTAAATACCACACTGTCAAACTGACTGTGTGCCCGACACTTCCTCCAGTAGCGGGAACATTAAAAATATTATTGTTTTTGTAGCTTCCTGTTGCCAGTTCTGAATGTACAAATAAAACATCACTGTCATTTCCTCTGTCTGCCTTTGAGGAATTAAGGTTAGTTTTCTTTTCCTATTCTTTGTTCTGTCTAATACAAGACATAATTCTTTTGGGACAAAGTGGCTTTAAAGAGTTTTTTTTTTTTTTAAAAGCTTTCAGTCGTGATGAGATGATTACATTTTTTTTTCCTCTTGTCATCTCTCCGTGCAGTGATGCTGAAAGTGTCTAAACAAGCTTGACAGCGGATGTTAAATTGATTCACTGAGCTGCACATCCTGCAGCTAACACTGAAACATCAATTAGCATGCACAGGGAATATGCTCATGTTTGACCTCGTGAATTTCAATCGTACAAATTGAGACTACCGTGTACTGTTATGCACATCTTATGACATTTTGTCACTTTATTGCTTCTTGTGAAAGATAAACAACAATGTATTTTGTAACTCGTGCCACCTTTGACATATATTGTTTTCTACCTTCTATGCAGCTACAGCAGACTTTTGAACCTTACTTGAGCTACAGATTGAATCAAGCCAGGTGCGCAGATGCAAAATTAGTCTGCATTTAAACTGCCACGCCACACAAACATTAATGCAACATAGTCTAAAATTAGCACAGGCTCTGATGTACACTGTGAGAGCTTAGACAACTCAAGCAAAATAAGGCAAATCAATTATCAGAGTGTTGCAGAATAAATGCCAGCACAGTGGGAAGAAAGAAGTGTGTGTGTGCACGCTGGGGGCTACACTAAGCTACCGCTACACTGAGCACAGTAATGCATCAATGTGTGACAATTAGCTCACTAACCCAAGAAACACAGCAGATGGATGGTAGGAATAACGATCTTAAACTCTAAACAGCATTCATTCAAAAACTGTAGAATATTTAGGATTTGCCAGCATGAAGATAAAACTTGTAGTTTTATCTCAAGTACAAGGAAGAATATTGTGAAATGCATGTAGAAGGTTTATCTGCATGGAAGGAAAAAAATAAAGGTCACATCATCCAAGGACCTCAGATGTTTCAATTATCTCATCCTTCCTTGTGAAGGCTACCAAAGCATTTTCTTTTGGTTCACTCTGTCACTGTTACTTACTGTCACTATCACAGAATCAAACTGGCTTATTTAAGTACATTTTCCTCAAAATTCTTCTCTTAGGACGTCATCTGATTTAAAATCATCACATGACGACAGCTGCCACTGGGAAAGCTGATGTTCGGCTGGATCGCACGTACTGCAGACTGATTAGGAATGCAAAGATGCGACTGGATTTTCTGCTGATGAGCTCTACAGCAGCTTGATGATTAGCACTGTCACCTGCAAGTCAAACTCATGCATTGATCGTGCAATGCACCTGTTTCCTCCATCAGCCTCAAAACGTCTCTAATTTATGGTGTGTTACTGAGTAATGATATGGTGATCTGTGCAGAGCATTACTCTGGAGCTGGCGGGGGACATTACAGCATACTCTTTTGATAGAACAAGTAGTGCTGTGACACAAAAATAGCTGCATGAGGGACTTGGGGAGACCAAATGTAGTAGAGATGTCACTTAACTGAAAGGGGACGTGCAATATAGCATTAGTAGCTATGAGATGCAAGGGAATATAATACAGTAGAGGGCAAAAGTGATGTTAGGAGGTAACAGAAAAGACATTAAAATATGGAGAAGGAGGGATTGTGGAAGGAGCAGGGGAATGAAGGAAATGGAAAAAACATTTGACTGTAGTTATGAGGGGTAAAAAAGGAAAGAAGCTGTCCTCTTTTCCAGAAGATGAAAGAGGAGACAGCTGTAAAGATAAAATAAAGATGAAATACTCTATTTAATTACATTTATGCTTTAATGCAGAAAAAGATGGCCATGCAAAGTCAGTTGGGCAGCCTTTGAGGCTTTTTTTTTTTTATGTGTTAAAGCTTCCAACATCTAATAGAAGTATTGTGAGGAAAATACGCAGAGGAATTTAATAATGTATGCTGCAGTGAATATAAGGAGTGTTAAGGATTCGATGTGGTGGGAGTCCCGTATAAACCCAGTTGTAAGTGACAGCAGAGGACAGAAGTGAGACAAGATAGCTGAGGAATCTCATTACTTTACAGCTAAGATGCAATGAGCAGTAGGGAAGTGCCTGTGCAACTACCCCCCCCCCCCCCCCCCCCCCCCCCCCCCCACACACACACACACACACAAAATGTCATTCTAACTGAATTAGAAATCTCCAGAGGAATCTTGGCCCAGATGCAGCACTTCCTCGAAGGGGAGCAACTGTCCTGATATTTGACCTTTCTTACTCAGCTGGACCGTTTTTGACATTTCAGTCCATCATTCACTTTCTTTTCTTTTTTCTTGATTTTTCTGTTTCCTGTGTTGTTTAAGACAAAAAAAAAAAAAAATTAGGAGAAATTACTGTAGCTCAGTTGGATAAAATACGTTTATCTCAGTGTGTTTGGTGGGCAGTAGCTATACACCAAAGTCAGTCAACTGAGAAACTGCGTTTGTAGAAGTTCCCTTGGAAGCATATTTCTTGCTTTAAACCAGTTAAATACATTCATAACTTCTATCATTTAAATGAGAATACACTACACGTCTTGAATAAGTTGACCAATAACTCATTGCTGGCAAATAAAACCTGCTTTAAGCCTTGAAGGAAAAGACCTCCAGTTCTGCTCATTTCATCACAGTAGAGCTGAGCAAACATTTTGAAAAAACAGAAGAGCAGCTTGATAAGCTTCTTTATCTTTTAATGCCTATTTTTAAGTCTCTCGTAGATCTTGGATAATGCACTCACTTAAGCCTTAGAAGACCTAACAGTCAATGAATTTTTACATCCAGATAAATCCAGTCTTAAAATTTCACCAAGTTTATTTCTAAGATCAGTGATACCTTTAAAATGATATCAGGAAGACCAAAAAAAAAAAAAAAACCCAGCTGGAGCAGGGTTAAATTATCACATTTTTCACAGAATATAAACATACAGCATTTTGTAAAAGTTGCCCCTTCTGAGACCATTCATCTGCTGTAGCTATTTTTTTCCTTTAGACCTTCCACTCTTCTGTCCTCCACTTGTTCCATTTCCTCAAATTTTTTAACAACACACTGCACACCATGTTGAGATATGACAACTTTTAAGCTAATAGCTTTTTGGGAATCAAAATACTATTTTATGCCTGTCAAACTGTTAGCATTTTTTTTTTTGTTTGTTTTTTTGTTAATTCAGCTAAAAAAAACTGGAAACAATGATTTGTTTTTGCGACAGGCTGCTGGTAACAAAGTGCCTGAAGATACAATTAAAAAGGGTTCTTTGCTAAGTTGTCTGTTATGTGTAGATAACACTGGTTCACCCCTTGAGTTAGGTGTCTTTCTATGCTTTGAATGATTCATAGATGAGTTTTAACAAGCAAACAGAGCCTGCTCTAAAAATGATCAGGTAAAAGGACAAACCTGAAAATGAGTGAATGTCTGTAGGAAAACTTTGAAAGACCCTCAAGAACCCTGGAGAACTACTGATCCAGAGCACTAACAAAAATCACAAGAAAATATAATGAAGTGAAGGACAGCATTTGAACAGTACTGTATATATTCATGTGATTAGTTTATATTTTCATGAAAACACTTCCAACAGAGTTCTGCCACAAGCAGCGTAATCCGTTCACCAAATTTAGATCTCTAACAATCTGCTCGGATCCTGTAATTTGCAGTATGAGACACTTACTCAAATATTATGACAGGTCTAATTGTTTGAGGGTTTTTTTTCTTGGCCTTGCTGAATTATATTCTAGTTCTATTTTTAAAATGCCAGATCTCAGCAATTAGTTTGTGTTATCTTAGGCACAGGCGGATGAAGGCATGAGAATCACACAGTATTGTAATGAGCCAGCCTTATGTATGTCGTATGTCTGAGGTCAGACCTGTTGGAGACCTGCTTAATTTGGTTCATTTTCCAAAATAGCTGATAGTTTTAAATATAAACATGTTTTAAAATCACAGTCAGATTTTTTTGGGGGGGGGGGGTATTTATGTAATTACTTAATTGCAATTGATACTCTCAAACTGTAAAAGCAAATTTGTAAAGCTGGGATGCTGGTGTGTTTTGCAGTGAGTGCAAAGATAATATTTGCTCACGCACAAAAGATCTGTTTATGCCAAAGGCATACAGCTTTTGTTCTGACTGTTTCTGTGAATCCCCTCTATTCCCTCCCTCCTTTTTCCAAATCACTGTCTTTCTCTGTTGTCTCTCACTCAGTACATAATCAGCCATTGGATGGCAACCAAAGTTGAATGAACAAATATACTGCTTTTTTTATGTAATAATGTATTGCTGCCTTATCTTTTCAATAAACATTGCCCAGGATGATTATTAATAAAAACACCTGTCATGTATTGTCTGTGGAGATAACTGAATGACCCCTCGGCTTTTTGGAAGCATGCTATAATGGCGATTTAAATGTGTTATTGCTCTAAGTGCATAAAACTTTACAAAAAAGGATGAAATTGCTTTTCAGCGCCTTATGAAAATGTCATCGTGTCCTTTTTGTGTTAGTGTGAATACAAAACATTTAATTCGTGCTTTGCTGCTGCTCTCTCCCTTTGTGTGCACATGTGTGTGTGTGTGATTATCCCACTCACTCTACTGTGTCCTCCCAGCTACACCAGTGTCTCTGATCCAGCTCTTGCATGTCCAGTCTGAACTTGCCCAGGCAGAAATCCTCAATAGCGTATTCGTAGTGAGGGCCGCAGCCCAATGCTGACACACACCGAGACACTGCTGAGAGAGAGGGGAGGACAGAAAAGGAGGGGGTGGGTGGGATTAGAATAATGAAGGAAAAAGGAATGTAAAGGGTAGTGGGTTGAATGACAGTTGGAGTTAGATCACAGCACAATGCATAACTCAGTGCAGGTCTAATAACTGTTTCTAACTTTTGAAAAGTGTAACCCACAGAGTTCTGGCCACAGCGGGGTGACAGCAGAGGAAATCACTTGAGAATAAGAATGTCCATAAATGCTGCCACTTTTTTTTTTTTTTGGATCAATGCAAACTAATTCATCTCCCCATCTTTTGGAGATGACACAAAAACACCATCTGCTGACACAGCGTAAGCTTTATCACTGCCTTACAAGACCTCCAAAACCACAAACAGACAGACAGAAGAGACGAACTGAACACCAACATTTCCTGGAAATTATTGCTGGATATGAAGGATTGTGCTCCAGATGCTGAACGGGACACTTTGACATATTAACAGCAGGACTGTGTGATAAAATATGTAGCACAGCTAAGAAAGGAAAAAATATGTAATGCTAAACACAGCATGTCTTTTGTCCTGTCTCTCTCCCCTCAGCCCCAACCAGTTGCACCAGATGACTGCCCCTCTCTGAGCCTGGTTCTGCTGGAGGTTTCTTCCTGTTAAAAGGGAGTTTTTCCTTCCCACTGTCACCAAGTGCTGCTCATAGGGGGTCGTTTTGGCTGTTGGGATTTCTCTGTGATCATTGAAGGGTTTTTACCTTACAATATAAAGGGCCTTGAGTCAACGGTTTGTTGTGATTTGGTGCTATATAAATAAAATTGAATTTAATTGAATTAAACTGGTTTGGTAACACCAATTCAAGAGTAGTCTTATCCAGTAAAAATGTTATGTCAGAGTAAAACAATAATAAAAGAATAATGTCCAAAGACTGTCATTTGTGAACAAAACATGAAGCTAGAACCAGCAGCCCTGTACTGTCGCTGACTCAGAGCAGCAGCAGGAAATTGCAAACTTTTCAGTGCTTTTAGAGCTCATTAATTAACCTTTTGACTTTTTGTTTATTGTCCTCCAAGCGTGGGTGTAAATACACTGACAGCTAAATAACTCAGAAGCAAACAAGGTAAATCTGAGGTTATAAGGTTATAATCTGAGGGCAGAAACTACAGGTAAACCACAGGTAAACAAGAATATCTAGTAATAGATAATCCCCAAGAAACTTCCCCAGCTGATTACCCACATTGACACACTACATTACAAGGTTATGGTTAAAATGTAAATAAGGCATTAAATATCATAATTTGCAGTAATTTGCACGTTTTTCAAGAAAAGATATTTTGGATTAAGGCAGATTCAAAATACTTCTGATATGCAAACAGTTTCAATATATAGAGAGGAATAAAAGTGGAACGTTTGTTGAATATAAGTGATACTGAAGTGGGGGCAAAGAATTAAGAAAATAGTCTTTAAAGTTATGCATTGTAAAATTCTACATTTGTATTTGAAAACACAACTTACCAGCAAATATTTTTTGACATTATAAAACATAACATTTGCTTTTGTACTGAGTTTTCTGTAATTTTATCTTATGTAATATGCAGGAGTGAAAGTAAGCCGGTACGGTCCGGTACTGCGTACCACTAAAAGATTCTGCGCCAGTTTGCAGTACCTGGAAGAGGGGGGGTGGCTGTCTGCTGTAAAGCCGTCATTCAGAACCAGTCACAGCTGCACTTTGGGTCAGAATAGATCCAGTAGCAATAAGCAGTCTAAAACATGACTTAATCAGTTAATAAATAGCTTTTATTTTTCTCATTTCAAATTGTTTCTAAACTGTTTGTGCTATTCTCTAGCTTCTCTCCCCTCGGAGCTCGAGGCTTTCGTCAACAGTCAGCCTTTAAAATGTTCGATGTCTGTCTGCTCATTTCAAAATATCCCAATTAAAAACAAAGATATTAACTAACTGTGTTTCATGTTATTCTGCTCAATTTCAACAACACAGCACAGCTCGAAAACACTGCTTATGACCCGAGATTTCATTTACGCTACACAAGAGCGCATTTACCTCCAAAACACAGTGGTTGCCAAGGGGACTGAGGTTTGAGAGAGTTTGATTATTTATTTCCAGAAGTTTTGTACTGGTGGACAGAGCCAGAATGTGTGGAGGTGGTCATCAGTTGTGTTAAGTGTACAGTGTGTGCAAACATCCTTTTTTTCCTTGTTTGGCCAGCATATAGAGATTTCTCTTTTACTTAAAAGGTACTTATTTAAAAGGTATATTAATGCTAAAAATTCTCCCACAACACTGCACAAATAAGTGTAAAAACAATTGTACATCTCTATAATAAAAATCCACAGAGCAGTTTGTGAATCTTTTTCATGTTTCTCTTCATTCCTCCTCTTCTTGTTTCCCTGCAGCATTCTTACTCCTTAAGCTTTTTGTTACCTTTCTACTTGTTTCTCATCCGTATTACAGCCTCTATCGTTTTTTATTCAGCTGTGTTTCTTGTGTCTTGTCCCAGTGAATCCATTCTTCCATATTCATCTCTCTTTATCCGTCATTGCGCACCTTCCTGAAATTTCGTTACTTCTCCAGCCCCCTGGGAGTTTTGTGAAGTGGACAAACCATTTTATGTCTTTTAGTGTACTTATTTGGACACATTAATGTCAGCAATGTAGAAGTTTGAAAATTTTGCTGTATGTAAAACTTTTTGATCTTACACCTCTGTGTTTCAGTATATTTGAAATCATTCAATGGAAACTATATTAAAATCCGAAGTCACACCTTTAATTTGATATGGTTTACATTGATGTTAAAAGAACTGTGTGTATGATAAGGGTTCAAAAAGTGTGACAATTAAGCACCTGATGTTTTTGTTTCAGTGCTAGTCAATGCAAATGAGGTCATTTGAACAGGTGAACTGTCATTTGCACTGTGGTGGAATAATCCTCAAACATCAGGAGTGGAATCGGAGGCTGTGTAAGTTATTAAATTAACAATGCACAGTAAGCATATTTTCAAAACATGAGCGCAAACAAAAAAAAACAATGGACAAAGACCTTGAAGACCGAGGAGCACAAGCCTCATTATTAATCTCACAGAAACACCTTGATAGCAGCACAACAGGATTGTTCTGTAGGAGAATTCCCCACATGATGCAAACCCCTGGCAACCCACACAAACAAGGCCGGCTGCAGTTTGTGTAAACATCCAAACAGAAAGTGTTAGATGTATATGAACATTGTGTGTCTTCAGAATATCCTCAAGTGGCCCAAGTCAATCATCTGATTCCTTGGGGTAGCTCTTGACTCAGCTTTCACTTTGAATGCTCATGTTAACTTAAGGAACGTTGCCAAGTTGAGTTCCATTGAGATTATTATTCATGCCTTTATTTCATCATGTTTGGCTTATTGTAATTCATTGTTTGCTTGTCTTAACAAAACTTCCCTGGAATGTCTGGCTGATCAGATTGACGGTGCTAGGCTCCTGACCAAGTACTCACATCATTGCTAACTCAGTTGCACCTGTATCTGATCTTTTCATGTCAGTCTGAACAACACAGATCCGATTTTTTTCAAATATGTGGTCCTAAATCCGATACGTATCCGATCTTTTCAAATGCGACCTGTGTGTGTATGGCCAGGTCGCATTTATCCGACCTGCATGTCATTGATACTCGACAAACGTGTTGGATCAGGGACACATCTAAAATCTGCAGGACAGGGGCTCTTGAGGCCTGGAGATGAAGAGCCCTGCCCTAGTGTTGGTTACCTTGAAAAATGCATTGCCTGTCTCACAGTAGTCAGAATTATTCCAGAAAAAAAAGGGAAAATGATATGGGCTTCAGCATGACACTTGCATCACCACTACAGTTTTTTGTGGTTTCTTTTTTTTTTTTTTTTTTTTTTGGGGGGGGGGGGGGGGGGGGGGGGGGGTACAAACATCAAATACATTTTTTTAGTATTTAATATGAGACATGATTTAGTAAGCCTTTGCCTCTGTAAGAATTAAGGATGTTTTCTGATTGTCTTTTTGAAGCATATTAGTGCATCATCTGCATATTTGAATGATATAAAGTGCAAATAAAAGCAGCAAAAAGGAACCCTCATGAGACCCTAGAGAGCATTTGATGTAAGGTGATTTGATAATGTCAATAAATACACATGCTTTACATGGGACAGATGATTTAATCCAGAGAATAGCTGAAGAAGAAGAATTCAGTCATGACTCAAATGAAAACTAAGACTTGAATCTTTAATATAATATTCATTATTTTCAGTCAAAAATGTGCAGCTTTACAAATAATTACATTTTGAACAATGTGTCAGTGTTTGTGTGACAGTGCAGAGTTAAGGGACTTTAAGACAATCTGCACAGTATGATCATTAATGGTTTAAAAGAAATCTGTACAAAATGGAGAAAATATGAGCAAAACAACTTGTTTACATTCATACTAAAAATCCTGCTGTGAGGAGAGAAGATGAAAAGGTTGACATAAGTGGAATCAAAGACTGTGATCAAAGCGTAAAATCAAGTGTGTCAAGGTTCAGCTGTGTGGAGAGTAAAGCAGGACCCAACTGCAGGACGAGGAGTTAAACTCAGCTTTTGTTCACAGGAAAAAAAACACCAAATAAACACTGAGCTGCCCTAGACTCAGAAATACATTATCTAGGCCAAAACTAGGCATGACCAGAACACACAGCAGGAGAGGACCCATAGACAAGGACATGACAAAGAACTGAGAAGGACACAGACAATATATACACAAGAGGTAACGAGGGGAGAGTGGAGACAGCTGGGGAGAACAGGTGAACTGAATCACACTAACAAGGGGAAGCAAAACTGAACACAATGCACATGGAACAAGAGAGCAGCAAAACAAAACAGAAAGTGAGTAAACAGGAACGCAGAGAAACACAGGGAAGTAAAACCAAATACAAAGGACAAGGGACTAGGACAGAGCAACCAGACATGGAAACACAGAAACGTGGAGTTGACATGGAGAACACAAGGAACAAGGAATCAAATATAAATAAATTATAACCAAGAACATAACTCAGATAACAAAACTAAGAAGGCCTGAAGATACAAATTAAAGAAACCAAGCAGGAATTACTAAAAGAAAAGGTGCAAAACTGCAAAAACCACAATAAACTAAGAATCAAACGGAGACATAAAATAACAGAATTTGAAAGTCCAAAACAGAAAATGCTGGATCACAGACCCAGAACATGACAAAGTGTGTATGTTTGCAAGACACATGGCCATAAATGAAGAGAAAGAACAGGCAAAAAACGAACGGGTTTCCATATCATCACCGTCTCAAAATAATGGCCTTAAGTCATTTTTTTAATGAAAGTTTTATTTTTGCCTAAATCATATTTTCAATGTTTGGTTCAGTTTTTTGTCTTTTCTGAAAAACCTGAAGAAAACTACTTTGGCCATTATGTTAAGAGGGTGATAATTTTTTTTTTCTCTATCAGATCCTCCTTGTAATCCTGTCCAACAACGAGTCTTCTAATTAAACAAAACAGAACACTAGAATCTAAATGCACCCATCTGATCTGGCAGACCTTTCACCCAGAGCTCTTGTTAGTATTATAAAACAAAAACAGTTTGTTAGGGTTAAGCTCGAGCATCCCACATGTTGGACTGCCTTATTTTTCACTTTGATAAATAAAGGGGGTGTCCTACTCCCATTACTAATGATGACTGTTTTCATTGGGCATAAATTTTGTGTTGCACAGTCCAACATGTACGTAATCCTTAAAGATGTACATACTTAGGACAAGTCTACTACTGTGCTCCACTGAGGAACCGACACAACATGCAAACAGTGAATTCATGATCATTTATAGTCGTTTCCTTCTTTGCTCAAACAAACTGAGGTGTGCATCCACATAAGTGCCTGTTAAGAATAATTAATATTGGCTGTTTGAGTAAGTGCCCCAAAAATGAGTCACATCCAAGTGACAGGGAAGGTGAGTGTCTGTGGTAAATGTGATGGGAGCAAAGGAGGATCTTTAGATGATGTTATTGGACGATAAGCTCTGTTCATTGAGATGAAACGGTTGGACTGAAGGGAAATTAACTTCTCATTTGCAACAGTAAATTATAATCCTGCAGGTGTACCCTGCAGAGAATGCAGTTTTAAGGGGCTTCTCTGTTAGCTTCACTTTTCAGACACAAAAGCTTCGTCCATCTGTTACATAAAATTTATGTTTCCACATGCAAAAAACATGAACAAGTTAATTTGCAAACCTTAACAACAATTATTATTATTGTAGCCATGAAAACAACGGCCACATAACTCTGTCTTACCTAATGATGTCATTTTAATTAAATTAAACCACTCAAACCTTCACCTGAAAATACACTTCTGCAAATAAGTAAAGAAGAAACTACATTTTGATCTTGGCCTATGTCAAAATTCAGTCCGTGTGTGTTGTTATGTAATGAGCACAGTAGGCCTCATACTGCATAAATTGGTTGTTCTCTCTTTTGAAATTTACATTGAACAATCAGTAGTGTTCGCATGGTAAATTCTACATGAGTGGGCTAACTGAACTGTGCTAATGATGGCTCGACTGCATGTATGTTGATTTGGACGAAAGCCTAATGGATGCAAGGAATTATGTAATGATGTGTACTAGAACAGTGGGGGTGCTTGATGAGACATTAGTTGAACACAACAACAAAATTAACAAATTTATATCTGACAAATTTTGTAAAAAAAAAAAGCCCATTTTGCACATTTGTTAGATTTAGACTAAATGTCAAGCAAGATTTAGAAAAGACTTTGCATAATTTCAAGTGTTTTTTACTTAATTCTACCTGTTACTTTATTAATTATTTAACTAAAAGGCATTGCAGCCAGTACAACACTTGGGAAGGCAGTAGCACTGTGGCCAAAACATTTTCCATTAAGTTTTCTTCAAACCAAAACAATCAGGAAATGTGACAACAGAAGATATCAGTGGTTCCTGGTTGTGTGGAAACTGTACATTTATCTGCCAATTGAATGGAAAAACAAACTTATCTTAGCAAGGAAGAGCATTTATCTGCCTAATCTTACCTTGTGTAACAAACAGTTACACTGAAATATCTCAAACAGTCTTCGATAAGCAGTTTTTTTTTTTCTTCAACACGAGTTGCCCTGTCCTGTTGCTATAACATGCATCTCTTCTTGTCAAATCAATTTTATTTTCCAGACACTCACAGCAAAGGCAGAACACGATGAATCTGGAGGAAAGGTCACAATTGACTGGAGTTTTTCCCATTTTCTCCTGCAACCACATATTGATTTGGAGCTGCAACTAAAAATAATGCCACCTTTAAACTTACATATCTGTGCCCTATCCTCCCTCCTCAGAAAAGAAACAGAGGCTGGAGATACATTTGTTTCTAGAATTTGATTTTCAGGTTTAAAAAAAAATGTTTGGGTTTTTTTTGTATCTTGTTGACTCACCCTTCATTACTGTAATTTACTCCTGTTTGATGAAGGTGATTAATTGCTTACATTTTTGTCCACTTATTTAAGGAGAGGATTTTGGATTGGCCTGACCTGTCTTTTCCCATGAAGCTGAGCTAAATGCAAGCCTGCTTTTAGTCTTAATTGGTAAGGGTATATAATGCATGAGAAAATGGCATACTTTTCCATGTACATAGCTGTGGACAGACTTTAACCTTTACCACTCTACTCTTTCTCCTTTGTTTGTCTCTAAGAATCCACTGTAGCTTCGGGGGGCTCTGTTTATGCGTGTTATTATGTCTGTGAGAGAGATAGCATTGGACTATCTATCTATTTATAATCTGTTTTGCTCTCTCATCATCATGCAAGATAAATAAGAAACTAAACTCAGAAAGACACTAACACCGAGCCTTGCAGCGACTAAAAGAAGCTGCATTTCACAAACTGATTGCTGAAAGAATTTTTCTACTTGCAATCCTTATTTGTCTAGTTTCATACATGTGTACACATTTGAGTGTTTGTATGCTGCTGCTTTAGAGCTTTGCAGCTTTGATTTTGACTCCTTGCAATCAGAAGCCACTCTAAATTTCTTTAACACCCCCCCCCCCCCCCCCAAAAAAAAACTGAATCAGAGCACTGAATTTGCATATTTAAACTTTTATTCCATGCCCGTACACAGGTCCTGAAGTCTAGTTTCACAGCTGTTGATTTGCTGCTCTTCCATCACATTGGAAGCCATTTCCTGCTATTTCATATTCAAAAAGTTTTTGAGGTTGGGCAGAAACAATATGCTAGAAAAAAGCAGGAAATTAGTGTAACATTAAAGCACATAATTTAACACAGAGCAGAACCTCAGTGAAAAATTCAGGTACTTCATTCAAAGCAAACACAGACAGGGGAATGCAGCAGCAGATGAAGTCAGATGAAGTAAATGCCTAAATATAGATAAGGCAGGGGAATGGACCACACTTCAGAAAAATGCTGTCTGTGGAATTGGACTTGTGCTTTTTTTTTTTCAGCTCTGACTCATTTACTGAAGCTGTGGAAATGTTCCTTTGTAAAACATTTAATGAATTAGAAAAAGTGGAGGTTTAATTTTTCACTGGGATGTGAAAATTTTCCCTGCAGTACAAAATGTTTCCAGAACACTGCACAGAATCCACTATGATCTAACCTTAGTTTTAGATTCCATTTGCAAACAGTTTTATAACAAACCACAACAGGAACCATGAACATCCACCAGAAATGACAAATGAGCATGAATAAAAATGTGATCTGTACCATTTTGTTAAGTCAGAGGTTGTTTTTCTCATGAATTACTAACATGTTCCTCGGCAGCATCCGGCAGTAGTACGCACAACAGCAGAGCTTGGCAGAGGAAGCAAACTCCTGGGAGTAAAATGCAAATTTAGTGCAATGCTTGATGATGCCTTGATGAAGCAGATTGGGGGCATTCAAAAAAGTTTCAGTTGTGGCCTCTCCAGCAGATAGTTTGGCCCCGTATGATTGGAAAGAATAACTGTGAGCCTAGGGAGCCAAACAAAGGAGGGGACTTGTCTTCCTCCTTTTGGCAGGCCTTATCGCCATCCTGTGAATTTTATTATTGACAGACCTAAACTTTTTAAATATTTAGGATTGCCAATAATGATGGATTTGTGCATTAATTTCCGATAACAGGCCTGGTAGAGCTATTGCTACTTTCTTGTCTTGGCCATCCTCAGCTGTGCGCTTCTCTAAGTGCCTATCAAGATGGCAAATGAGTTTTAGGTAACTGTTTCCACACATTTGTAATGTAAATGGGGACGTACAGCTAACATGGGGGGGGGGACATGTTCTGCATCCTCACAATGTTAAGGCAATTTTTAACCCCATCTGAACAAAGTGCATTACTCTTAGCAGACAGACCACAATTAGTGGTAGTTTAAAAAAATGGTAGCAGCATTCTGGCTTTACTTCCAAAAAATAAATACCCTCTTGAACTGTTTCTTGTTTTGAAGGATGTTTGATAGCATCATTCCTATATCTTTGCTGCCTTCAGTATTATAACTGACAGAAATGATGGCCACAGCTACAAGGTAATAGTAAAAGTCCAACTAAACTGCTTCATGAATGATGGACTTTCAACATGCTGGTCACAGCAAAAGATTCCTCGAGGACAGATAGTTGAGTCATGGATGAAACAGTTTCTTCCTGTGTGAAAGTGACAAAAAAGGCAAGAGAGGCAGGCAGATGTTTGCTGTCAAAAGTCTAAAGAGTAATGAGATAATGAGCTCCAATGTCCACAAACAGACCTGCATTCTTCTCTGTCTCCCTGTCTCACTTTCATCATTTTCTCAGTGATGATTCATAGAGAAGAAAATCATCATCTTTGGCCTTTGTTCAGAATTTTTGTTTTGACCGCTGCTACCCTATAACCCAGTCTAATAACAAAACACCCACTTCCTTGACTTTAAAGCACATTATTGCATGAATCATCTCAATTCATGGGGTAGTGGAGGACAGGAGAAAAACAGAGGACTGTTTCTCTTCCCACCTATTTGACAGCTCTATTTAGATTCTAAAAAGTTGCCCAGGTTTTACAGTATACATATTAAATAAAAAAAAAAAACACATACACATTTCAGCTGTTACTGTGCATAATATAATCTCTTTGTTCATGCTAGAAAAGTTTGGAGAGTAATTCTGGTTCATTTAACTTTCCAGTTTTGACGTGGTACACCAGAAAATCAGAGCATATTCCCTTTTATGCATGATCATCACATGCAGCTTAAATCAGTGTTGAGCAGTAAGGATTTGCTTACCAAATTTTAAACAGGCAATTAATATAAAATTCTTCTTCTTCTTCTAGTGGAATATGAATTGGATGATTTCTAAGGCTGTTATCACACGGAGAGGTCTTATACTTGATGGCAAAATGGGAATGGTTATTTGTAGGATGGTTATTGACAGTCTGACCAGCCCTAGGGCCACCCAACTCAACACCTGTTTAAACTGTAGTTATACCACTGATTGGTTAACATAAAAACCTTCTATGATTTCTCATGCTGCCATCCATCCATCCATCCATTCGCTTCCGCTCATCCTGTTCAGGGTCGCAGGGGGGGCTGGAGCCTATCCCAGCTGTCATAGGGCAAAAGGCAGGGTACACCCCGAACAGGTCGCCAGCCTGTCACAGGGCCAACACAGAGAGACAAACAACCTTTGACACTCTCATTCACACCTATGGGCAATTTAGTGTAGCCAATTAACCTAAACCCCAGTAACTGCATGTCTTTGGAATGTGGGAGGAAACCGGAGTGCCTGGAGGAAACCCATGCAAGCACGGGGTGAACATGCAAACTCCACACAGAGAGAGGGAGAGGCCTGGGCCAAGGTGGAATTGAATCCAGACCTTTCAGATGTTATTCTAACTGTGAGGCAGCAGTGCTAACCACTGTGCCACCTGATATGAACAAATGCCCCAAAAAAAAAAAGAAAAAAGAAAAAAAAAGAAAATCTATTTATCCCACAGTGGCTTGCTATTAAAAGATAACTGTGACCCATTAGTGAAGCCCTGTTGTGAAGCCTCAAGCTAAGTGTTTTCACATTCACCATTTTGGTGTTTTGAAAGCAGATGTCAAGTGTGTGACAAATCTGACTGTAAAACTTCAGTAAGATTCACAACTAATAACCAAGCCCTTAGATTCATCAGGGAAGTGGTTACAATTCAATTCAATTTTATTATATTCATATAGCACCAAATCACAACAATAGTCACCTCAAGGTGCTTTATATTGTAAGGTAAAGACCCTACAATAATTACAGAGAAAACCCAACAATCTGATGGCCCCCTGTGAGCCAGTGTTAATTTCGTTGACGAAATGTTTTCGTCATAGTTTTCGCCAATGACCCTTTCTTCCATGACGAAATCGAGACGATATCTAAATTAAAACCACCTGAAAGGATAAAAACGATGACAAAATTAATTGACACTTTCGGCTTGACGAAAGTGTTAATTAATTTCGCAAGAAGATTAATTAAATGCCAGTTTAATATTGTCATCATGCTTAAGTCCCCCGTACAATGTTTTAATGGATGAAGGTTATCATTGTTAAGTATTAACCCTATACCGCCGAACATGTCTTAATCGGCTCAGTGTACTTCAAAAGTGCCGCCGTTCGCGTACTTACGGCAACAATTACTGTAATAACCCTATATTGGTTGTGAAGTGCAGTTTCTGAGTTTCTCTTAACCTGTTAAACAGCTCTTCACGTCTACTAGTAGCAGGTAACGGGTGCTTCAGCGGTGATCACCCAGCAGCATAGGGTTAAAATATGTATGCTCTGTGCATGTTTCAGATGGCTCTCTTATTGCAAAACTACTGCTGCAAACTGTCGGTGTACGCATTCAACCGAGCCTCCCCGTGCTTCACGTGCTTCTATTTTCTTGCTGTTGGGTTTTAAAAATGGCGCGGTTGATTCTGGTGAAGGAGTCGCTCTCATGACTCAACTAGCGACGATGCTTCCTGGCCAATCAGTGGCATGCTGTTCGGATCTCTTGGAACCCCGGCTGAGTGGATACTAAAAAAGTACCTGGTACCAGGTACTAATGGAATGCCTACAAACCGTGCCAAGTTGAGTCAAGCCATGCTGAGCAGGTACTAATGGAAACACATCATAAGGCCCTTGCACCCACGCTTTTGTTTTAAGACCAGAAGCTACTTCTATCTTTTAAATACAGTTTGTTTGCTACACAGCAAAAAAAATTATATTTAAAAAAACAGATGTTTGATCTTTTTTAAACTATAAAATGGATGTCACTAATATACTCTCATAATTTCTCTCAGTTAGTTATTGTCCTCATGACTAGAGCTGAGAAAACCTGCATAATGTAATATACCTTTGAAAGTCTGGAGCAAATGGATATTTTTCTCTGAAAGCATGTTATACCAAAGTGATTTAGCACTTAAGATGAAATAATTTATTCTCTTCCCATTCTTGAAAAATTGCTTTTGCTTTTGGGTTTTACTTTGCCTGAAATAAATTGAATAACAAAGAGAAAAAATCCCAAAAGCAAACAAACAAAAAAAATGTTCTCAGAGACCAAAAAAAAACTTGATATGACAGAACTTTGAATGCTTAAGGGGACCAGGAAATGTCAGCCCACCTACAGATTTACCAACTTTTCATGTTTCCATTAAATGAATGGGTGGTGTATCATTTGAAACAATACATATTGTTAAAATGTTCCACATTTAAACTTGTTTATCTCATCTATACAATGTAAATTATATATTGGATAATATCTTAAGGAGCCAATGGTGAAAAAAATTCTTATTGGGGCTGCATTATTCATGTGATATAAATTATAGGTCTCAGAGAACAACAATGGAATATCAGAGCAATTTTCCATCTGTTAGCCACAGTGATGTGAAAATTCAAAATGCCAACCCCGAAGGTTGTCTGCTTATGTGATATGAGGTATGTAATTTCACCTACCACTTTATTTTCTACAGTTGACCACACAATAGGGCAACAAACCTAGTGAAGTACTTATATGTAGAAAAATAGGCTGTTCATCACAGCTGGCTACGAATGATCTAGATGAAGTGAGTCATCGCTGCTTGCTTGCTTTCTAGCAAACGGTGCATGAAGTATGCGATGAATTAGCAGAAAGGAACGCCAGTAGCGATACATCAGCTGCCATCATTTCATCTTATTATGGCTTGACCTCTAGCCCTGTCACTCACACTCCCATACACACAGATTAATGCTTTGCTCCACCTCTCTGTCTTAATCAGACAGCTGGAAACCTCGAGGGTAAATTTCATTCAAAACAACATGCTGGATTCAGATAATTGAAGTGAGAGACAGAGAGAACGACAGAGGAATGATATCCCTCAAAGAAATCCAATGTCCTAATCATGCATGCCCCACTCATGATGCAGTGACTTAAGATGGCCATGAAGCTTCACAAGCCCCACTTTCTCTCCCAGGTACTCTCAGCATCATTATAAAAGCCTGAAGCTGCAGCAAACCAATGCCACTTGAAACACAGCAGCAAAAACAATAAGCCAAAGAATTGGAATACAGCCTGGAGTTTTGAGAAAAACACACACACACACACACACACACACACACACACACACACACACACACACACACACACACACACACACACACACACACACACACACAAAGGCTACAAAAGGTTTGGTGAAAGTGTTTTCAATTTTCACACAATTTTCACATCAAACAATTACAGCTTTTCATAAAGTGCTTTTCATTTAGGCGTTTAATAAAGGCTGAGGTTGTTTAACCTAATGAGGCTGAAATGCATTTTAGTTTCTGCTCTTTTATTAAGTACTAGGATAAATTAAAGTAAGAATTTTATGACAGGTTCTACTTATTTTGCATTGAGGGTTTTTTTGGCACCGTCTTTTGCATTGTTATTTTATGTATTTTGTGCATTTTAAAATGTGCATGCTAGACATGTACCAATCAGTTAGCTTAGTGTAGGGAATTAAAGCATAGGGGAAAAAAATTGGCCTTGGTCTGTTAGACGGCATCAACATCCACGTACCCAATAATAAGTTGTTATTATCAGGGAGCAAAACTCAAAGCATATATCCACTTGAAAATGGCAGATTGTAACTTTTTACACTAAATACCAACCTTTACTATCAAAAGAGGCAATCTTTAACCACATGTGCAGTGGATTATTTATGATTATTTCAGATATCATGGACCATTATCCATTTCCATTCATTGGAGATGAATACTGGAGAGCCACAGGTTCCTGAACCTTTGACTAACCATCGACTAAAGCTTTAGAAGTGCTGGCAAGCACACTTAGTTGTCTTTGGCCTACCTTACCATTTCCATTTTTCAAGCTAAGCTGACCAGCTGTTATCAATAAAAAAAAACCAAAACAAATAAGAATACTTCCCTGTTGATTTTTTTCCTGTAAAATGATGAGACATAGTTCTAAAAATGTAAAATTGGTCTGTTACTGTTTGGCATCACACATCCAGTAAAAGACAGCTTGCTTATTTTTAGCCTTATGCATCTCTTTGACTGTTCTGCGCAGAGAGCTGACAGGATTCTACCCTGAAATTGCTGTTGGAATAAAAATAAACAGCTCAAACACATTGCTTGAATATTCTATCTGTGTTTGCAAATGTTTTTTTTTTTCTTTCTTGGATGTGATAATATGACATACACAGGGGAAAACCATTAGTAATAAATAAATGAAAATAATCAGAAAAAATTTGTTCATTATCAGCACACTTGATGCGATTGATGTGATTGGATAACCTCTGCCTGGAGATCTATATATGGATTTGTAGATCATATGAGAGGCAATATAAAGAAGTGGATTCAGACAACGGGCTGAGCTCTCTGCATCACTGTTTTGAAAAGTGTGAAAAGTGCACAATAAATTTGATTTATTTGTATTTATTCTCCCTCACTGTACATAATCGCCCCCCATAGATTTATCAAACCATATTAAATGCCCGGCATCATCCCAAGCAACAAGGCATGATGATAAATAACTGCATGGCTTCTCTCATAACAACACGATTTGTGAAGGCTAATGAGATTTTTATAACAGGGATTAGGCTTCAGGGATTGTTATCTACCCTGTGTAAGAACCACTTTGATTGCAGTTAAAGTAGTCAGGTGTTTAATAAATACTAATGCGCACACACACACACACACACACACACACACACACACACACACACACACACACACACACACACACACACACACACACACACACACAGGGAGAGAGAGATGGAGGGAGAGCAACAGCTGCACTGAAATTGGTTTATATCCCTCTATCAAAGCAGACCTTGTAGGCTGCTTCCATGGAATGCCTACTGGTTTTGCATCTTCACTAACAGATTTTTTTTATAACTTTATAACTTTTAACAATCTTGCTAGAATCCAAGAGGCCAGATTATATTTTCATTTTAATACTGGAACACTATCTCCCTAGAGGTGGATCTACATAGAACAAGAATTTGCTCTCAGCGTATAAATTTAGCAAGCCAGTCCACAGAATCAATTTCTTCCATTCCAACCTCTCTACAACCATGGGCAAGGCCAAAGAGCTGTCAAAGGACTTCAGGGACAAGATTGTAGGCCTGCACAAAAGTAGAATGGGCTACAAGACCATCAGCAAGAGAAAGTGACAACTGTTGGCACAATTATTCAGAAATGAAAGATATGAAATGACCATCAATCACCCTCAGTCTGGAGCCCCATGCAAGATCTTGCCTCGTGGGTGAGGATGATCATGAGAAAGGGGTGTGTGTGTGTGTGTGTGTGTGTGTGTGTGTGTGTGTGTGTGTGTGTGTGTGGGAAGGGGGGGTGTTAATGATCTGAAGACAGCTGGGACCATACTACATACTATACCATAATGGATTGGAATCTTGCAGCACCCACTAGGTCCCCCTGCTCAAAAAGGCACATGTACAGGCATGTCTTAAGTTTGCCAGTGAACATCTAAATGATTCAGAGAAACCTTATGGAGAATGTGCTGTGGTCAGATAAAACCAAAATCGAGCTCTTTGGCATTGACTCAATCCGCTGTTTTTGGAGGAGGAGAAATGCTGTGTATGACCCAAATAACATCCTCCCCACAGTCAAGCACAGAGGTGGAAAAATTATGCTTTGGGTCTGTTTTCTGATACAGGACAACTTCACTGAGGGGCCAGTGGATGGTGACAAGTACCATAAAATCTTGGATGAGAACCTCCTTCCCTCAGACAGAACACTGAAGATGGATTATGGATGGATGGGTCTTCAAACATGACAATAACCCAAAACATGCCACCAAGACAACAAAGAAGTGACTAAAAAAGAAGCACATTAAGGTCATGGAGTGTCCTAGCCAGTCTCCAGACCTCAGTTCTATAGAAAATCTGTGGAGGAAGCTGGAGCTTTGAGTTGGCAAGTGGCAGCCAAGAAACCTAAAGGATTGAGAGTTTCTGTAAAGATGAGCGGGCCAAACTCCTACAAGAAACATCTTACGGCTGTGCTTCCCAACAAAGGTTTCCCTACAAGTACTAAGCCATGTTTTGTTTGGGGATCAAATACTTATCTCACTCAGTGTCATGCAAATCAATTTAGAACTTTTATGAAATGTGTCTTTCTGGATTGTTGGTTTCATCTCTCCACATTAAAATAAACTACCATAAAAATTAGAGACGGTTCATTTCTTTGTAAGTGAGCAAAAATTACAAATTGAGCAGGGGATCAAATAATTATTCCCCCCCACTGTAGCTGCTACCTCTTCTTTTAAACACGCTCTGTGACCCACTGGTTCAGATATGCTTTTGTTTTATCTTTTTTTTGCTCTGATTTCTACTACAAAGCACTTTGTGACATCTGCTCCAGACTAACACTTACTTAAATGTAACAAACCTCATTAGTTCTTCTTTCTCACTGCCAACTTCACACTCTGTTAGAAAGTGTTATTATGGGAAAATTACACAGGTTAAGTATCCCATCCCCACATACAGTTTTAAAAACATATTCCTGATTTAATTGATGTAATCCTGACAGCTGGCTGCGTGCTCGCATTTATTAAACACTGTCAACAGACACACTTTTATGAAACTGCCTGCCAGGTGTCAGGCTGACACCTTCATACACACCTTGCAGTGTTACAATGATTTAAAAGGTGGTGTGTTTATGTGTGTGTGCTCGTGTGTGCATTTGCCCATCACATTTATCTCTGTCAAGTTGAGTTCCATTCGTCACCAGCTGGTCATTACAGCGAGCAGGGCTTTCATGACAGATAAAGGTCTGCCCAGACTGGCGGGGTCTTTTTGGTAATAGTGTGCAATTAATGTGGAAAAAAAAGGCATGCGACAATCAGATGAGCGGATGAACACTACTGTAGCATGCTATCTACAAAAAACAAAGGGCAGATAACAGGAAGACACATCACAAATTCTCTCCAAGGAACAGGCATGTGCAAGAAGTGTGGTGATAGTGCTGATTGTTTAAAGCATCCTGTAAAAGTCTGCTTTAAAATTAAAAAATGTCTCAAATGTGTTTGTTTGTTTAAATTTCTACACAGGGGCTACATCTGATGAGCAAATAGCAGGCACACAAGGACATGTTTATAAGGACCAAGGTCTTAGAGTGAGTAAGAAGAGAATCATGAGTGTTAATCGGTATTTTGAGCCTCGGGAGGACTCGAGCTGCTGGATTTGAGTGAGGGGCGAGGCTTCCTTTGATGTGCTTGAGAAAACAGCTGAGCAGGATGACAGCGGATATTGAAATGAGAACAAGCAAACTCAAAAAAACTCAAAACTGAAACATTTTTGAGTTATGGATCAAAGATCAGCTTTGGGTTTGGATTTTTAATTGAAAGTTCAGTATTGCTGAATCTCCAGTGTGTCCCCGTTTCGGAGTGATTTAGAGAAGCCGTCAAGAGAAAGAGACACAAAAGGAAACACCAAGAGGCAGAGAGCATTTAACAACCAACAAACAAAAGAGAGTGGGCTCGCAGCGGATGAATGCAATTATACAACACATCTGAATGACTTTAGAGAGGAAAAGTGATAAAAACACACACATGCACACAGTGATAAGAGGTTGCATTCACACATGCAATGAAACACACATCCCCACATACAGTGAGTGTCAGACGAAGTTTGATTGGAGGTGAGCAGCTGGTGAAGCCCCTGAGGAGGAGATAAAGGCTATAGCCCTGTCACGATAATTTAGAAAGAGGGGGCCAACAAAAGAAATGAGCTTTTCTTTTTTCTTTTTTTTTTTAAAGCTGTCAACACATGCGTACATGCTGTTTCTCTCTGTGTGCCATGAAGGTGTTGTAGCAGAATTTTGTCGCAGACTAAAATTGACAAAAACAAGCAACAACCATAGTTTTGGTTATACTAGCCGTGCTGCAGTTTATTTTAATTTTTTCTTGGTGTATTTTGGGAGCTGACAGGTTAAATTTAGGGTATGGTTTTAAGTGATTTCTCAGCAAACATTTTGTTTAATAACCTGCCCCAATGTAAGCCGACCGTCTTTTCTCACCGTCTAGTCTTGGTTGAAGAGTTCCAAAATGAATGTTTTGCCAACACTGAAGTAGTAACACTGCCGTCTGCTGGACATCATTTAATGACTTTTGAGCCAAGGGAAGCTTTGTTTTATATTATTCTTTTATATTATTCATTTTGTTTTATATTATTCTTTTTCATATGATTATGAGTGAGTATTTAACTTAGTTACTTTAGTGAAAAAAAAAATCACACTGGGCTAACCAATCAACACTCTGAAAAGACTGCACAGCAGGTTAATAATGCTGGTTAAAGATGGGCTGTGACAGTTCACTATGCAACAAAAGAGGCAAAATTTACATGTCAACATACATGAAACACAAATGGCATAAACATGTTATTAAAGAACACTTTAAAAGACACATCAGATCTCAATGGGGGAAAAATCATGCTGGATATCTGTACTGATATGGAGTGTTAAATGTGTTAGGAATGAAAGGCTGTCGCATCATTTGATGGAAATTAAAATGATCAACCTAAAAGTCTTTGAGTCAAGTCCATTCTACCGTGCTCAATATGCTGTATGGACACCCCCACCCCCCACCCCCTGGAATCTCCTCCCTGCTCTGAGGTTGTGCTGGGAGACACAGCAAATCTTCTGGCAATGGCACATATTAATGTGCCATCCTGGAGGAGTTGGGACTACCTCTGCAACCTCTGTAGGGTCCAGGTATGGCCTCGAAATACTAGTAGTGACACTGACCCTAGCCAAATGCAAAACTAGTGAATAAGGAGTCAGAGAAGATGAGGTGGGAAAAAATGTCAGTGGCCTCCACCTGTAAAACCATTCCTGTTTTGGGGGTTGTCTCATTGTTGCCCCTCTAGTGCACCTGTTGTTAATTTCATTAACAACAAAGCAGCTGAAACTGATTAACACACACACACCCCCGCTACTTAACTGACCAGATCAATATCCCAGAGGTTTAACTGACTTGATGCTACACTCTGATTGAAATGTGTTCCTTTAATTTTTTAGCAGTATATTTAGCAGTATCTAGTGTGTGCATGTGGAGAGGACATTGAGTGGCTGTCTGTTCACAAATATTTAGTAACTGAATTAAATGACAATCAAATGTCCTTGTATTAATAAAAATAAATAAATAGAGATTTGTTTAAAGCTCCAAACATTTAGTAAGCTGATTAATGCAGCCTATGCAAAAACTGTACCTTTGGACTTCTTAATGAGATTATATAAATCACATCATGCACTGAAGTGATGAGTCCATGGCAACATCTGGCTTAGTATATGTTTCCATACTAATATCTGGATTACTCACAGCATGCATGATTGCACCTACTGAGTCACCACATTGGCATTTGCAATGCTGGAACATCAATTCAAAGTTGGAAAAACCACCACAACTTTGAAGGGATGCACAAAGGTGTACAGGTTTACACCTGTCTGTTTTGATCCTGTGGTTTAATGGTAAATGTTTTATTCCCACTTTGGAATGCAGTCGTTTTGGGATTAGAGGGCTAAAGTTGCTCATGGAAAACTGCTATCTTTAGTCTATAGTTTATAGACTGATTAGATTTTCTTTTTTTTTGGGGGGGGGGGGGGGGGGGGCAGTTACTGCAGATTGTAAAACAAACCACTCTTCCACTTCAGTGCTGCAGTACAGGCCAGAGTAGAGCTGCTGTTATGATGTGTGCGTCCTGTCACTATTTTTTTTCCCCATGTTTTCCACTTGAACAATATTTCAGGATTATTTCCTCACATCAGTTTAACAGATTAATGTTTAAAAACTTGATCTTGACATCTATAGCACATTCTCATGTCAAAAACCTTCTACTGCTGTTAGTTTGAGTTGGATTTTGAAATATCTTTTTAAATGATTTTATTTTTCAAAAACAACCGTCCTTCCATTTTAAGCTGTGTGTAAGCTCCCTGAAGTGAATTTGGGTGCTTACAGAGGCAGTAATATGCACAGCTGTAGATTATGTAGAAGTGAAGGGGATGAAGAAACATCTCCCCGGAATTGTCTGTTCTCCTGTTCTGCCCTTAAACCAAATGGAGGCATAAATCCTCTGCCTTTTGTTGTTTTGTCCAAGTATCTGGTTCAACACTGCAGAAACAGAGGAGAGTAAAGACATTATGAGAACAAACTCATGCCTAGGGGCCCGAGTTTCAGTCTCTGTCTCTCTCTGTTTTTACCTCTCTTTGCTGTTTAAGCTTTAAATTAAGTTCATCTTTAACCTTAAATCTGTCCATCCCTTGGATGGAAATTTCAAGTGTCAATTCCTGTAAATTAGGAACATGTGATAAACCCAAAGGTGGAGGAAAGATTTCCATGCCAATGAGGAGACACCCTTAGCTGCTTTTAGCTGACATTCTGCAAAAGATGTTTTAAATGTATCTGTAGTTGATGTACGTTCACCAACTGAGCGACAGGAGATGGAAGTGAAGTCTTGGCATGCACCCTTGCTGCAGTTAGTAGTTAGAGAACAGTACAACAAACACTACAGTTCAAAACATTTCCTGTAGTTAGATTATTTCTTACCTCAGGTTAGGAACATTTTTTTATTTGCCTCAAATAATCACTGTTTGACTTCACCACAGGTGCATCAAATGATCCAAATCAATCACAGCCACAATGTTGCCTGCCCATGAACTGTAACAAAAACATGGGCACTGCCACTATTACATCACCGACTGATTTGGGGTCTACTGTGATAAAAATTTTCAACTTTTTAAAAATATTTGATGTAACCAGACATCACAAGGGTAGGGTGGACCAGACTGAGAAACTACACCCTCACATGGTAGCAAGTTGTCAGTCACAAGGTAACCACACTCCATCGGATAATATTTTACCCTGAATGGGGACATCATTTACATCATGTTGTGCTCTTGTAAAGCCACTGAAGTATATGCAATAATTTTTCTATATACAGTCAATGACTGGTGCTGTGGTGGTTTCATTCTCAGCTGAATGTGAAGTAAATGTTGTCCATAGAGGCAGAATTTGTTGACGTTCTTGGCTGGTTGTCCCTGGGAATTTATATTATCTATCATATGATATTTTTTTAGTACGTTTTCTAGTTGGATGTGATTTTAAGTGGATAAATTGCTGCAGTTGCTTCATATGGTTGCAATAACAGATTTGTTTTCTTTTAATAAAGCGTAGGAATCGGGCTTTACATAAATCTTCAAAGCAAAATATGTAAAGTTAAATAAAACACTGCAGAGTTGTTTTTTTCCTCGTCTGTAATCCCATCAGAGATTAGATACTAAGCCAGTTCTGCTCTTCTGCCTGCAGCACTTCTGAACCAGCGAAGGCCGCTGCTGTTGCTGCAAACAGCTGAGATCTCTTTCTTTTTCAGTGAAAATTATATTTCAGCCAAAAAAAAAAGAAAAGGAAAAAGTTGTCTTTGCGATATGAAGAATGTCTGTTTCGTGCACAGTAAAAACTGCCTCATGCTTGCTCAGCATGTGGTCAATACTATTTCACAGGACAGCGAGGATGCTTTATTATTCAATTTTTAGAAGCTGTAATTTCATTGAACTAACATGACACTCCTCTATGCTACAGAGATCAGAGCTCTCCTGCATAATGTATAATGGCTCAAGTAAGGTGCTGTCATGTATAACCTACAGTAACTCTATCCTGCTGCCCGATGGCTCTTTGAGTGTGACTTGAAACTTTCCAGCTATTCTTAGTCTGTCTTTTCTGATCCCTGCTACGGACATCCTAAAGTTGTTTTTTTTCTTCCTCCTTACATCTATCGTCCACCTGCAAGGATCAAGTTTAAATTTTATAAGATGTTCAGATTACATCTGTAATCTGTTCATGCAGGGATGGCAGGCTTCAGATTACATGCTTATAATATGCTTTATTAAATTTTTAAAAGTTCCAGCTGACTGGCACTGCCTGACTATATCTGAACAAAGCAAGAGATAAATATGGATGATGCTCTTCAGCCAATCTGTAGGGAGACGTTACTCTATCTGGGAGAGGATGAAGGAATTTTCCATACATTTAAAAGTGTAAGCATTACTGGCACATTTAAACATCATTTGTAAATACCAAACAGGAGACTAACAGCATCACATCTAATAAGTAGGTTATGTTCTTATCTGAAGTACAGGTATAGCAGCACATTTCTATCCCTGAGCCTTGATATGCTTGCTGCGCCTGCTGATGTAGGGAGATAACGTGCTTCTTTTGAAGAGCAAAAAAGTCTGGATTAGGGGTCTTGAGTGGTTGCAGTGGAGTAAATAACAGATTTGTCAACCATGACATCACACTTCATGTCGTGCTCGGGAGCTCTGATTTCTCACTTTGGTTCCTTCTGGTAGAAACTAACTGATCAGGTTTGAAAAAGATTATAGTTTTAGTCAAAATATGTCCTTTTACAATATTAATCCATCATGCTGAAAAATGATGCTTACCAAGACCATTTAATGTGATGCCAACAATATGTTACAATGTCATGTGAAAAAGTAAACTTTCAAAGTTTCATGTGTCAGGACTAGAGCCCAAGCAATACACGATTTTAGAGTCATTTAAAAGTGTTTCACTGTTCAACTGGACACTGTTGTTGTAAGACAGACTTCAGGAAGCTCTGCCAAAGTTCTGTGAGTTTAATATTAAATTCAGTCAAATAACAGACAATTTGGCAACAGCATCACCATAACTGACCATAAGGCCAAGTAAACTGGTAAAACTGAAGCAAGGAGTAAAATTTACATAATTTCAGTTACATTGTAGATATAAAGATTAGTACAACAGAACATATTCTCTAAGGTATGTCAACCCAAGTCACAAATTGGACAATAAGAGGTAACAGGAACACTTATTACCAATTTAATATCAAGTTAATGCAAAAGCCTGTGATCAAATGTAATCCATACACATACAATGCATCCAGAACTGTAAGTATATTTGGCAGTAAGTGTTAGTTACCAAGACAATTATTTTACACAATGACTGATATCCAATCACAAACTGGATATTAAGAAATGACATTAACACCTTCTTTAAATATCAAGTTAATGTAAATGTCTGTGATCAAATGCATCCAGAACTGGAAGTGCAGTACAGTGCTGTGCAAAAGTCTTGAGCCACCCATCATTTCTTTAGATTTTGCTTCTAAGGAGATGGATTTTCTTGTAATTTTGTTAAAGCAGTATTGAGCAGTAGATCTCCAGGCTTTCTGAAAGTCTTTCAAAGTTTTTCTTTGGAGATCGGCTGCTTTTCCACTCATTTTCAATCCAGTCCCTGCACATTAACATTGACTGAGAATGGCCAGCATCCAAAGATGAGCTTTGGAATGTCCTTCAGAAAGCCTAGAAACCTATTCCTGAAGACTACTTGAAGACAAGTAGTCTTGAAGAATAAAAGTGTTCATATCAAATATTGACTTTCAAACTCACTAGAATTTTTGCAGTTTTTGCCTTATAAACTGCATTTCCGTGTATGTTTGCACATTTCAATAAATTGCTGCATTTAACTCCAGTTTTCCCAGCAATCTTTAAAGAAATGAGGGGTGGCTCAAGACTTTTGCACAGCACTGTGGCTTTGGTTTGTTTCAGTAGTCTCACTTAGCTTTGGTGTGCATATTAGTTTTCTTTTGGATTTGCGTAACTGTCCCAGGTATGTAGCTACTTTTTGTTTGATAAGACATTAACCATGCAATGTGCGTTTGCACTTCACCATTGTGTACTTATGAATGTATGTATGCGGTTGCCCCATGTAGCAGTTTATGTCAGGATGCTGGCACTGAATATATCTGAGAAGTGCAGTAGTTTAAGACATTTTATGATCGGTGCAAATTTTTATGGGAACAACTTCCACACGCTTCCCGAGAGTCTTAATGTTTACAGTTTAATGGGAAGACACAAGTTACACCAGCAGCATCTATCACTTGGCATATGGTAATATAATTCCAGTCTGCATACGGCTCTGTGAGGTAGCAGGAAACACATCATAACATAAGCATTTCCTGTTTTTAAATGGGGGGCATTTGTTTTAAATATCTTCATTGTGCCTATAAGCATTAGAAGGCTGTATTAAGTGACAACTCACTGATCTGTTCCAAAGCCACACAATTTATTTTATGCCACTCTTTACTTCCTTAAACACAGCATCTACAAATACACTGTAGATGCAAAAATTACTGCCTCCCCTGCTGACACCTAAAGACAACTGAGCATTGTGTTTTGCTCAAGGCCACTGCTATAAGGGTGAGCATGTCTAATATACTTAACACAAATCTTTTCACACATATACGCGTGAGATGGTGTACACTGATTCTTTTTGTGCTTTGCCTGTTTGCTTTTGTGACCGTCTCCCATTGTCTAAAAGTGGGTATCGAGCATGAAAGCACGAGATAATATGCGTGTGCAACTCATACCAAGGTGCTGAAATACTGGCTCCATGGCGCTAGATAACAGAGCACACAATCATATACACACAAAGATACACATGCACATTCAGACATGCTTCATTAACTAGCGGTGCCTGAATGATGCTCATTAGCTGCTGAGGCGTAACCGTTAAAACTGGGTTACTGCTTCGCAAGTGCACAGATGTATATCCCAGACAGGCATAAATAAACACAGACACATAAATCCATAAGCACACACACCAGTTATGACCAACTATACAAGAGGCAAGTGTGGAGAGGTAAGAAAGAAGCTGTTTTTTTTCCCCCCTACACTGAAAAATTGCGTCTTATCTTAATGTTATTTTCTCCCCACTGTTGGATTTATCCAAACATTTCTCTCCATCTTCACAGCTGTGGGTGTGTTGTTGCATCCACATCTTCATGATTAATGTCAAAGCAGTCACTTTCATTTTCCCCAGAGTACAAAATTATGCTAAACAAAAGCTGAACTATGTTTGCATAGGCCATTACATTACATAAAAACAAATTTACTGAAAAAAAGACATGTAACTAATAACTAAGGGCTCCTGGAAGGTAATGTTGTGCCTCTGTTACCTGAGGTAAAAATGATATATGAAGCAGGGTGGGCAAAGAACAGGTAAGCTGTTAAGTCTGATGATCACTGTGGAGCAGTGGGCTATTTGTCCAGATTTACCAGCAGCTGCAGAGCTACACTGTGGTGTGAGATTAAACTCATCTCACCTTATCTGAAGGGATGCTGTTTTTATTGAAACTACTGCTCAGATTTGTCTTGACTTGAACACTGACAGGAAAATAATTCACACCCACTGGATTTTGCTTTTTATTACTACTAGCTAGTTGATGTAGTCGTGTATGATGCAGTACACAGCATAAATGAGCAAAATTAACCAAAATGGTTCCCAAATATAACCAATAATAATTTCAACATTTATAATCTTTAGTGTGGCATAAGAGTATTTCTGCATTTTTGATTTACTTTCCTGTTTAATTCCATGGCATGACAGGAAAAATTAGCTGCAATTACATGTTCAAATTCCAATGTCAATGTGCAAAACACGTTGCTCTCATTTGCTCCAATTTGGGATTTTCTGCGCCGACTCGCTCAATTTGACATTAAATCCCCTCCAGTAAATTGGTGAGTTACGCATCACAAGCACTAAAGAGAGAAACAAACAAAATAAAAACCCATGGAAGGCAATTTATTTGAGCTCCAGTGTGTAATTCAACATTAATAAACCTTTTTTTTTCCATTTGCAACCTTTATAAAAAAAAAACCCCACATGAATTTCTTACATGGGTTGGTTTACAATGTGACCTGTCAGAGAGGATTTCCATGGATAAAATGGCTGTGAAAATCTAATCCATACTGTTACCTGTAACACTGCAAGGCACACTGAGTCTGGGAAATCTGAAGCCACTGTCGCAAACAGAAGAGAGGAATTAAAGGTCACTAGTTTCAAATCCTGGACCTCAAACGATCTGTGTGGAAACCGAATGCCACCAGAAATCCTTACCCCCAAATTGCCACATGTATTATTTAAAAACCTATTAAGTTGGAGGAAGACTGGCTAGCAAAGCTCTCCTTTGCCAAAGCAATCACATCTTTTCTATACCTGTATTTATATGTGTATAGCATACAACCTAAAGATATCACCGCTTACCACATTAATCAGAATATTTGATTAAATCAACTATTACTTTAAAATTCTTTATTAACGCATACATATCTTATCAAAATATAATTTTTTAGGTCAATACAATGTACCTCTGTATTTTTCAATATTTTCTTAGAAACTAAAGGGGACCTTGTGCTTTTCCTTATTATCTTTCATATATACACTCACTGTCCACTTTATTTGGTACACCTTGCTAGTATTGTTGGATCCCATGTTTCAGAGCTGCCTTAATTCTCCTGACATAAAATCATCAAGGTGCTGGAAACATTCCCTCAGAGATTTTGGTCCATATTAACACGATTGCATCAAACAGTTGCTGCAGATTTGTTTGCTGCAGATCCATGATGTGAAACTGCAATTGGCACCACATCCCAAAGGTGCTCTATTGGATGGAGACCTGCTGACTGTGGAGGCCATTTGAGTACAATGAACTCACTGAGATGATTGAGCTTTGTGACATGGTGGGTTATCCTGCTGGAAGGCAGCCATCAGAAGATGGTCATAAAGGGATGAAGAAGGTCGCTGTGGCTTTTGAAACAATGTTAAATTGATCCCAGGGGCCCAAAGTGTGCCATGAAAATATTTCCCACACCACTACACCACAAACCACCAACCGGAACCACTGATAGAGTCAAGGTTTGATATGTTGTGGTGTTCAGAAATGCTCTTCTGCATACCTTGAATGTAACAAGTGATACTTTGAGTTACTGTTGCCTTCCCATCAGCTCAGCTGACCTCTGGCATCAGCAAGATATTTTCACCCAGAGAAACTGATGCTCACTGGATATTTTGTCTTTTTTGGACCATTTCTGTAAACCCCGAGCAGATTGGTTGTGTGGGAAAATCCCAGTAGATGAGCAGTTTCTTTAAATACTCAGACCAGTTAGTTCTGGCACCAGCAACATGCCACATTCAAAGTCACTTAAATCACCTTATGTCCCCATTCGGATACTCAGTTTAAACCTTGAGCAGGTCCTCTTGACCCTGTCTACATGCCTAAATGCCAGGGTTATAATAGTTTTGGATTTTACATACAGTTTAGTTTAGTTAGTTTTTACTTTTTTTTCTTTAATTCAGTTAGTTTTAATTAGTTTTCAGAGTGGTTTTTCTCGTTTTTATTTTTGGTTTCATGCTTAGTTTCAGTTAGTTTCAGTATTAGTTTACCTGATTAGTATTTTCATACCTAATCAGGTGCAAGATTCAAGGCGCAAAGTGACTATTGTGTAATGAAAACTTGACAAAAGATACCGTTTAAAGAAATATATTCAACAACCAACTGTTCACAAGACGTGCTAAATGTGTGTAATATTAGGACACACATGAACATCAACAGGGAGAAACAAAGAAAACATGAACTCCCAAACTCAATAACTTCTACAATAAACTCCACAATAACTTAAGAGACAGTGCAGCAGATTAACAACACCTATATGTGGTGTTTGGACAAAACAAAACTCCTTGAAGGAGTCAAAGCTCAAATCCAGCTGGATCCTGATGTTCTCACCACCTGATGCTGCTTCTGTTTTGGAGCTAGCTTGGTTAGATGCTCGCTAATTAAACTTGCAGGGTCTTTGCGGCCTCTCTACATAACCTACGGAAGTTGCCGACCTCATGTCCACATTTATGCATGTGTAGCTGGATTGGTTGTGTTAATTACCTTGTGGTCGTGTGCAGGTGTTTTATATGCGGTGCAGGCTGGGGCTTCTTTTTTGGTCCTCGCTCTTTGTGCTCAGTTTTTTGTCCCTGTTTTTTTTCACTTTCTTCATTCCTTCACGTCCATCCTGATAGTTTCAGCAGTCTCCTACCAGGAATTTGCTGACATTTGTGAGTCCTTATATTGATGCTTTTATTATTATTCCTGATTTTTATTCTCTGACTGATAAAGTAGCCGGAAACACACAAGGACTAAACAGTTTAGTCACAACGTTCTGGGCTGCACGGACCCAACAAGTAGTCCTGTTTCTCCAGAGGCGCAGGCCAGGTTACCTGGTAGGATCAGAGCGGTTTCTGTAGCCTGTGCGCTTCTCAGGTGGACTTTGATGTTGCTGGTTTTTCCTGACTGAGAAATGTTCTGCACATTTTTCATCATCCACAACAAGACTTTCGATTCTATCTGTGCTCTTGTACTCAAAGAACCTCCATACGGGACTCTGCCGCTTTCTCGGCAGACCGCAGCCATTACTTTGCGGACCAGCGCTGTGAGTGCACGCACATGCGCACACACTCACACAAAACAAGTAAATGAAAGTCATTTTATCCATAATTTCAGTTAGTTTTAGTTAGTTTTGTAAACTCACAATTCAGTTTTAATTAGTTATCGTTTTTTCCTTTTAATTGTAGTTTTTATTTATTTTAGTTAATGACAAGGTTTTTTCAATTTCAGTTTTCGTTATTTCGTTCGTTTTCGTTAACTATAATAACCCTGCTAAATGCACTGATTTGCTGCCATTTGATTGGCTAATTAGATATTTGCATTAATGAGTATTTGAACAGGTGTTCCTAACAAAGTGGCCAGTGAGTGTATATACTGTTAAATCTATTTATATTTAATAGCTCATATTAAACATGTTTAAAACAAATAAATGAGAAACTAATGTTTCAAATAAAAGAGATCAGCATATTATTAGTACTCCCTGAAAGCCAATCAGAATACTTTATTAATCCCAGGGGGAAATTGGTTTAATAATAGTAAGCAGAGTCTTCAAACTGCTCTAAATGTTTGTTTTCAGATGGTTTTTTTTCCCCTACTGTTGGCTCAATATGATGTCCCTAATATAATAATCTAAAGCAGTGATCTGAGGCTCTTTTTCAGCTCTGTGTAACTTCATATGTATTCTACCATCGTGGCAGCTCATGGTAGTACCATGTGAGCTAGAGTTGCATAGTTGGCCACAAAACAATCTTCAAGATGCAAAAGAGGACAAGAGTTGTGGATTTAAATCAGGCAGCAGAATTATTCAAGAAGGACTGAGCAACTTGTCCTCGGTTGATTGAGACGGGTCAGGATCTGTCAGTGATCTACAGCCTCATAAAGAATGAGGCTGTCCCCCACCTCCATTTGAAATGGAACCTTCTATAGCATTTGCCAAATGTAAGTGATGGATACCTACTTATTTATTCATCCAAAAATAATGGTACTATAATATATGTAATCCTGTGCAGAACATCTACCTGCTATTTTACCTGTTGGCAGTTTAAGGTTTACAGCAATCTATGGTGGAATTAAACAAAAGCACTGTGCATGGGGAAATTTAAGTGGATAATCAAAGTTGTGATTTGTTCTGGTCATATGAGGGTGTCCGAATCAATTTCCAAAAGTGCATTTTAACATAAACCACAGATATTAACAGGGGATCGCCAAATAAAGCTGGACTCATCCTGTGCAAACGTTCACTAGGTAGTAAGTGTGGAGATAATTCAGAGTGAATTAAGCCCAACAGAAGATTTTAGTATAGTTCTTCTGGCCTGAAGGCTACTTAACCTCAGAAGCCATAAAAAGCGGCTCAGCAATTTTACAGTTCCTGTAAGGGAGAGAGAGCGCCTGAGCACAAAGAGATTACACACTGCATGTCCCCATCACTCAGCCACCTCTACCTCAGGTCATTACTATAAATACCAATGTGTTATTATTTGACCAGCCTGGCGGGGTAACTGTTTGGAGAAATACCGTTCAGGCTTGTTGGTGGCATTACGTGACTGCTGTGTCTGAAGCTCTTGATGTCGTAGACTTGGATCCTGCACACAGACACTTTGACGTATCATCATGTGAAGCAGAAATGCCGCAGAGGGAAAAGAAAAAATCTTCAAAAGAAAGCTCCAGCTTGATGCACTGGTTGAGTGAACCAGTGCGACAGGCTCACTATGTCACTGTTCTGTGAGGTTAAATGTAATGTATGAGAGTGGTGGGCCAGATAAATGGGCAGTAAAATCCGCTCTCTGTTTCTTAGTTCGGGGACTAAAGTGTGAGTTGTGCTCACAGTTTTGGATTCCTTTTTGTAATGGAAAAAAATGTGATGAAACACACTACTTTGCATATCATCTATCACTGACACACTCATGCCTGTACCCCTGAAATTAACCTATGATGCTTCCTATAAATGATTTTACTCTAAAAAAAAAATGAACACAAATAATGCACAAAGCATGAGGCTATTAGCGGCCACTGACACAATTTGTATATTACTCCTGAAACAGTTAATGGGTACAATCAAAAAGATACATTTTAATTTGAAAAATAGATCCTTTCAGTAAGTTAAATTCTTGCTTTTTTTTTAAACAATAAGGGTTGACCTTATCAGTGCTTTTCACATAAGGAAATGTTTAACTAGAAATCACTTGAAATAATAAATACGTTCATTGAATAATAATTTTCAGACAGTTGACTCTAAATGAATGCTAACGTTGCTTCATGTCAGATGTATAAAAAAGTCAGTGTTAGCTAACAAGCTAGCTATTACCACATTATTGGTGGCCAAGTGGTCATAACGCTACAGTACTGCTGTTCTCAGGGCACCATATTTTTGCTAACCACAGAGATTTCTACACATGCACTGCAACCCTGAATTTTTTTTGCACATCACCAAACAGAGTTACTAAAGTTTCCCACATGACATCGTGCACACATTGCTTGAGATTTGTCCTTAATATTGGATACTGATACAACTACCGGTTTCTAGGGAAAAATGTTCATTCTCCAACTAGTTGGCCGTGGTTCCCGGAGGTTCTGACTCTCACTGGGTGAAACCGTTTTTCTGTACCAAAAACCTCCTAGCGATGCTGGCAGATTTCAACAGTTGCCTGTAGTTTTTCATATTTGAGACGATTCACCTTCAGAGTAAAAGTTGTGCCTCACTGCTGCAGCCAACATGTTTCAAAAGTTGCAAGTTCTACTATGAAGGCAAAATGGTCCCTGTGTCCAGTCTGTGTTGCACTTTTCACAGTTTCACTACAGCTCGGAGAGCAGCTGGACAGTGTTTGTAGATGATTGTTTACAGAAGGTAAAAATGGGTCTTACTGACTGGTCTATAGGCCTGTGTAACTAGGGCTGGGGCTGCCATCAACCTCCAACAACCACTTGCAACGAGTTGGGGAATACTAATTTTTCCCTCACAACAGGTGGTTGCCAGCTGGTCACAGACTTTATTCTCTTTATCCTCCATTGTCACCACAATTGTCACATCCAAAAAGGTTGAAAAATTAATGCCGTGTGGTTATTGGTCACATATCAGGAAAACCTCAATTTATGACAATGCAAATGTCCACCCAAGTCTTTACCAAGCCGGCTCTCTAGTACAACCTGTGTGATATCTGACGACACCTGAGAATACAGAAGGCACTTAATAGCAAGAATTCACAGCAGGAGAGTGGATGTCTTGCATACTGTGTTTTCTACCAAGGTGTCACTTTTATCTAAACCAAGGTGACCAAAAGGTGGCGAGACCCAGGTATTTAAACCCCAGTGGGCGTAGTCCCCTCCTGGAGTTTAAATACCTGGGTCTCTCCACCTTTTGGTTTGAGAACTGAAGAAGCCTTTCGGATGCGGGTGAAACGTCTTCAAAAAACAAAAAGAAGTCCAGTCCCCCTTTTTTCAAGCTCCAGAGACTGCTATGACCTGGATGACTGAGAACCTACACAGACATATCACAAACGAGTGTTAAATGGGCTCTCTAAAGAAAAGTTACAAATAATTCTTTCGCTGCTCAGCACATATTGACTCTGGTACAGTAAACAGCTTTTGCTGTAGATATCTGTACTACACGGAGATTTGAAAAGCTAAATACTGAGAACACTCATATGGAGTACATTAGAAAGGCCATGGGTTATTATCTGTTTTTCCTGTTGTGAGCTTTGCTAGCTTGAAAATATCTCACTGGAGCATGAAACAGTTATATGGTCAAAAATGGGATATCTTAACTTTCCCTATTAAAAAAAGAAGCCTCAAAAGGAGACAAAAGTCACACAGAAGAGGAAGTGTAAAAGGGAAGTTATCTAGTATCACATATGATTATTAGATAAACGTATGAAAACAGTTCCATAAAACAGGGCATGGCCACGTTTGTTGACTTTCTTTGCCTCGTTCACCATCTAATTAGCTGAGGTCCAGTGGGTGGACTTGCTGCACAGGATACACACAAACACACAATTCTAAATCAGCACTATTAGAACTTTCACTACTCGGCTCCACCTACCTCGTTTATCTCTTTCTGTCTCGTTAAAGCAGTCCTAGCCCTTGTTCCCCTCCCCCGCTATCTGCTGATTTATGAAGCTTCTTAAAAATGTTCCCTTGAGTCCTTCATATCAGAAATACGTACTCTGTCCAAGCAGAACAGAAACAACAAAATCCCTCTACTTTCACAGAATCTATCCAGATATTGGATAGCTTAGCTGAGGCGAGAGGCAAAAACCTGGCAGACATATTATCATTATTGTCTCTGGTGGCAACATCACAGACTCCTGCAGCAGCCGGGGGTGAACTTGTGCACTTTCTGTCTCTCACCCCCTTGTGCTCCCTTGTATTCACACTGTTGCCTCAAAGAGATCCATGCCTGCTGGGGCTCCTGGGTGTCAGCCAACCAAACACAACATCTCACTGGACAGATAAACCATTCCATACTGATGAAACAAAGCGCTTATCTACTCAAGAAAAGGTTAAGATTTCATCATGTACAAGTCTGTATGTTGTCTGCTTTCTCCTTTCCATGGTGGAGATCGCTGAAATCATACTAAGGTAAAATGGATAAATGTTTGTTTTTATTATTGTAAGAAAATATTTTCTTGTCATAAAAAAGTGAGAGAAAGAAAGTAAATAAAGGATTATTTAAAACTGTTTCTTTTTGCCATTGTTTGTACTGACAACACAGGATTATAGGCAATGATATGTGGGGGTTCTCAATATCACGTTACTTTGGACCTCTGGCCTCTTCTTCAAGGTCAAATAAGGTCAAACTTTCATAAAATGTCTTTTATCTTTAGAATTATGCTTAAAATCTACTGCCTTTGTTTGTACTGGCAACATTTAGGAAATGATACTGGTATATGGGGATTCTTTAAAACTCGCTCAGAGAGCGGGCTGCCATGGTGGAGGTTTGTACACTCAAGAGTGATTTTTGTTGTTTATTTAACAAAAATTAAGTCAAAATGCAGAAGCAGTGTGTGAAAAACTAAGTACACCACCACTGCTACTATAGGAGTTAAGATGGTAAATAGCAGCCAGGTGCTGCTCCAATGCACTTGATTAAGTGATCATCAGCAAGTGTGGCCACCTCCATAAAAGCTGAAATTTTGGCAGTTTGCTGGTCTGTAGCATTCAGGTGTGTCTTAACCAAATGCCAAGGAGGAAAGACATCAGCAATGACCTTAGAGAGGCAATTGTTGCTGCTCGTCAGTCTGGGAAGGCCATTTCCACACAATGTGAAGTCCATCATTCTATAGTGAGAAACATCATTCGAAGGTGGAAAACATTCACAACAGTCACAAGTCTTCCCAGGTGTACACGTCCCAGCAAACCGACACCGAGGTCAGACCGTGAAATGCTCAGAGAAACATTTCAGACTCTACAGTTAACATGTTAAATGATAAAGTTCATGACTGTATGATTAGGAAAAGACTGAACAAGTATGGCTTATTTGAAAGGGTTGCCAGGGTTCTCTAAAAAGAACGTGGCAGCACAACTTAAGTTTGCAAAACTGCATCTGAGCGAACCACAAGACCAAAATGGAGATGCTTGGCCATAATGTGCAGCACCACGTCTGGAAAAAAAAAAAAACAGACAGTGTATCGGCACAAACACCTCATGCCAATTGTCAACCACAGCGGTGGAAGACTGACGATTAGTGCTTGTTTTGCAGCCAAAGGACCTGGGCATCTTGCAGTCATTGATTTGACCATAAACTCCTCTGTATACCAAAGTATTCTAGAGTCAAATGTGAGGCCAATGATCCCAAGCACAGCAGCAAACCCACAACAGAACACCTGAAAAAAAGTCCAGACCTTAATCAGACTGACAAGCCATGGCAGGACCTTAAGAGAGCTGTGCATAAATGAATCCCAGCAAACCTCAATGAACTGAAGCAACATCATACAGAAACTAAGACTACAATTCCTCCACAACAATCTTAAATTCATTGCTGTTAAAGTTGGTTCTAGAAGCTTCTGAATCCTGGGCATTATTTTTACCAACGCTATATATTAGAAATGTTATTAGATGCTAAAATTTAAAATACTTCTCCTCACATGCAAGATCTTGAATAATCAGACCCCACCTTATCTTAAAGACCTTATAGTACCATATCACCCCAATAGAGCATTTCACTCTCAGACTGCTGGCTTGTGGTTCCTAGGATACTTAAAAAGGATGAAAGAAAAATCCAAAGCTGTACATTTAAATGATAGCTGTTGTGTTTTGTCTGTTGTTTCACATTAATGTAGTGCTGGCAAAAAGATAGTCGAAGAGCTGAAAGGTTTTTAAAAAGTTCGCTTTAAAATGAAGGCTTCTTTGTTTTCTTGGCAAAAAAGGTGGAATAAGTAACAAAAAATAAATAAACAAAAAGATAAGAATATCAGCATCTGCATCAGCTCAGAGGCTAAATTTATACTTCAAACACTGGCCCAGAATTTCACAATTAGTGCAACCCTCTTGTTAATTTAGCCAAACAACTGGTCAAATTACATGTATAACATGAGCTCATAGAAATAAACACCCAGCATCGTTTCAGATAAACAACTATGTGAACTTTACAATAGCAACAAAAAGAGCAGATTATGTGCGGCATCTAACTATGAGGAGTCGCAAATTTTCCACAAAAGTTTTCTGACTTCTTATCTGGCCACAAACAATATTGTCGTGTTCTGTACATCATTTTTATAAGGTAATAATTTAATGGTGAGTTTACAGCCTTCAGAGGTGCTGCCACTTAAAAGTAGTCAGTTTATTCGTAGTTTCATCAGTTTGAGTTTTAAATTTACGGCCATTTCATTGAAAAATTCTTCTGTTATGGTTCCCTGGACTGTTTATGTTGTGCATCCTTGGCATTCCCATTGAGGCTTGTTGCCTGGACACAATAACGCCAGTAAAATGAATAAATAAATAACTGCCTGGAAAAAGACGCACATTACATTTGACTAATTTGTGCTGCTAGAGTCTCATAGCTTCAGCTTGGGATCACTTCATGGCCAGTAGGAGAAACAGCTGCAATGTCCAGTAATCATCAATGAATCCTAAACTATCTTTTATTTAGTTACTGAAAGGCTATTTGACTCTAAATAAAGCCACCCAAATGAAATTCATTAAAATGGGCTTCTCTTCTAATATACTTTTTATTTAACTCTGGATGACGAGTTGATTAAAACCCAGCCCCAAACCCAGATTTAATAGAACAGTGCCCCCAATTTTGGTTCATAGAGACCTGACAGGCACTGCAGTCTAAGCTTCAAACTTCAGTTTGTGTAAAGTCTGTCAACCATTTTCGATTGTTACAGAATATTGAGTGAATACGGTCAAATTGGCAGACCCCACCCTGCGGAGTCGATCCACAAGTGTTTACCTTTTGTCATTTCACTGCTGTGACCGAGTTGCTTCTGTGTGTGAAATATTTGAAAGGATTCAAATCAAATCCTGAGCTGTCAGATGAAAGACGATCGCGTCAGAGAAATAAGATTAAAGCCTCTCTCTCTGTGTGCCGGTCCCTTTCTGAAAGAGTGACAGGCTCCTTCCCCTTCATCCATTCTGCACTCTTTGGAGAAAGAAACAGCACGGAAAATGTTAAAAATGCTTCTGTCATGGCACAAATGACTGTGATGACTTCAATGGCAGGGTTTATTTTGATTTGCTCTGTAAATAATAACAAAAGTGAGTTCTGGGAGAAAAACATTAGAAATTCCTATTTAGACAGAAATATGGTGAAGCAGTGATGGTACTGTGATGATTCATAACTATATCTATCTGTAAGTATAAAACACCTACACAGAGCATTTGTTACAGGAAATAAAGACAAAGAGTAGTGGAAGCTTGCCTGAACACCACTTTAGAGTGTCACAGCTTGAGCACTCATATAATGCCGTTTGGCGTATTTCCAGTGTGTATTTCAGCTGTGCAGATGTGTGAACATTTTCATTTTCCACTGACAAGTTCATAACTCTAAAACAACCAAGGAAAGGACAGCGACCGCAATGTCACATGTTTAGCTGAGGGTTAGCAGACAGGGTTCACATTACAGTTCGGCTAAGGGTAAAGCATTTAGTGGTTAGTATTATGGTTAGAGACTCGAAAGCTAAGTCCAGCTGAATCTGATGATAAGTGTAAAATTACAAGCGCTGTGAATATATGAGGACTCTGAGACAGAGAGGAAGAAAAATGTTAGGGAAATTTGCAGGGAAAAAGTGATCCATTTATGCAACCGGTGCCCATAACCTGAACTGAGATGATTCATGATTTATGCCTCTACCAGCGGTGTGTTTATTATTAATAATTGCAGTTTTTAAAAATGCAATTGAATATTTTGGTCAAAAGATTCTGAGGAGGTCAGTAAGGGGCTGGTCAGAGGGACAACGTAAGTAGAATACTGTCTTAATGTTGCCACAGCCAAACACGATCGCCCTTATTAAAAGTTCAGATCAGGAGGGTCTCGTTAGACCAATACTTTGTGTCATAACTGGCCAGGTGTTCACTAATTCTTTTTCACACTATTTATGGAGCTTGTCATGTGCCCTGTCCTGCGAACAACCTGAGGACCAGTGCCATGAATGTCTGTCTGGGGAGACTGTCTAAATATATAAATGCACAGTGGTGTTTAAAGAATATCACCTTTCAGCCCTGTATTATAATGGCCTGTTTTCCACTCGGCCTGGAAGTGTGCCTTTCAGAGCAGGCCATAAACATTTTGAACAACCCATCTTAGGAACTAGTTTTGACAGACCATAGTGCCACTTCAGAGTTTTCTGGTTAAGCTCTCTGTAGCTGTCTCTATTAAGATCCTTTGTTTCCAAAGTGAGCAGTTTCACCGAGCAACAGGTTTGTACTGGCAACTTTAAAGAGATGCAACAGAACGATCACGCACTCACTTTAAAACCTGGCGACTGGTGACATTAATAACACTTATCATCAGTCTAATGTTTTCATCATTCCTTTGTTATTAGCACACTGCAAAACGTAAAGGTGGATTTCACTACTTTAAGTCAGATTTTCAGCTTTGCATTCTCTGCTGTGTTTGTTGGTGTTTGTTTTATGTAAATGTTGTGTATGCTCAGTATAAAGGGAAGAGCAGAGAGTTGTGTCCTGTATGAGCTCATTTTCATTTTAGTAGGTCAGCATCCAAACAGAAAGTCATCATAATAAAATAGATAACTTGCAAGAATTGTCATGTAGGGAATACAGTTTTCTTCTGTGTATTTTTGAGAATAACAAAATCGGTTTTTCACAAATTCTTTATTCTATTATTAATAATTTCCAAAGAAACAAACAAAAATAAACTACCCACACAAAGCCAGTTTGCACTTCTAAACAGTTTATAAACTCTAGTAAAACACAATATTCCTACGAGGTTACCAAAGAGTCACTCTCTGGATTTGAATATGTTTGGTAAAAGTAAGTTTCCAGCCAGCTGCAGTCTCCAGCACACATTTCTCCGGCTGCACATCCATCCTGAAACATGCCACTTCCCAACAGCGCTGCTATGCCTTAGTTCAAACAAAGATTATCACGCTTACACCACCCAGCCTATAAGAATCCTATAATAAACTCATATCCTGTCATGACCAATCCACATCAAATAACTGATATAACAATAAAACTGGGTTAAGTATTTTATGATCTACTCAACGAATACAATTACAAGCAATGTGAGACATTTTTTGTTATAAGGAACAACAAACTTCTCAAATTTTTCCTTCACATTTCTGTATTAAATAAAAGGCACGAGTATTTTCTCCTTTGGCAGTGAACGGGAAGCCGAGTGAACTCGGTTTAACAGAAGTGCATCCAAACCGTTTTTACACTGTTCTGGCATGATGCATCTATTTCTTCGCTTATTAGGAGCTTGTGAAATTTCTAAAAACACACATCATAGTTTAGCCCCCAAATATTTCAGTGCTTAATTACACACATAAAAATGAAGTCAGAGTGTGTGGGACTCACCTATCAGGAACCACAGGAGCGCCTGTTTCTGTGGAGCTGTGCCGGCTTGCGAGCCCATCCTGTCGCTCCCAAAATGATCCACTGACTGAAGTTTTGCGGGGGGAAGTGAAGGGAACGGCAACTAACAAGAGCTCAACGTGTAATTGGTAGCATCATAAAAGTGACTGCTGGTAAAGAAACCCATGTAATGCGACGGCACGGTCAATCAGCCACAATAAAAGCTTGCACTGTATCACCCTGCGCAAACTGCTCGGGGGAGAGCCAACACTGCTCCTTGTTCCTGCTGTAGGCTACCTCAACTCCCCCGAGTCCTCCTGTCACCGATCGTCAGTCATCCAGAAGTGAAACATAATGAGTCGTAAAGTTGCAACTCTCTGTCCGACAAGCCGTCCAGAGGTTTGAAGAAATCCGAAAAACGTGTCTGGAAGCGTGCAGTGTTTGAAACGGTCCTGTGCGCAACGGGACGCGCCAGTATAGAACCAGTGGAGCTGAGCGACTGTGTCAGGGTTCACTGCTTCCCCCCGAGGACATGGGTGCCGGTTAGCGACGGGGACACGGGACAGACCCAAACAGTGCAGGAAGGGGGAGCGGGGGTGATTTGGAAGAGGGGAGGGAGGGAGGCGCTGGACTTCTGTTCGTACTATTTCATTGGTTAATCCGAGAAATCAGAGCGACCACAAGTCTGTGATTTAAAAAAGAAAAACACTCTAAATAAATAATAAATGATAGTTAACCGAAATTACGAAGAACTGTTAAGAGACGACATACAAGAGGGTGAATAAAATCTAACAAATGACAGAGGCGGACATCTGCAGGTTGTAGATTTCCTTCAGAATACTTTTATTGCTGCAGCAGGAGCTAAATCGCTACATGGAGTGAACTTTACAAGAAATATAATAAGACAATATCATCTTTAGCACCACAAAGACATTCTGTGAAAATATAATTTGTGATTCTACATAATATTGAGACTGAGGAGCAGAATGAGCCCTGCATGTGATGCTGGAAGAACAGCGCGGCCCACCTGTGGGGTGGCGATGAGGACCGGTGGGGTGTGCGCGGATCCGTGTGCTGGTTAAGGACTCAGGGGTTCAGAGCAGCTGTCCAACAACGTCATCTAGCGTTCATATGGAGCGTTACAGCGCGAATATCTCCGATAACTGCAGCTCTTAGGAAAAGTGGCTGATATAAATGTTTAATGTTTTTGTTTGTTTGTCTGTTTCCCATAATTTTATATAAATCTTATATAGATGTTGACTTATTTATTTTATGCTGTTTTTGTGGATGATATCTCCGATTCAGGTGGTTATGTGCTTAAATTAATTGTATTTTTCTCTCAGTAAGGTGTTTTAAGGTGTGCTAATTAAAAAAATAGATTTAGAAGATGTGTTTTAAAGAAAGAAAATGAATAAAAGAGATGGAAGTCACTTGACTATAACTGATACTCTTAAAGTCCAGCCTCCCTCAAATGTTTCCTCTGGTACACTTATTTTCAGATTACACTTCCTTATGCAGCTTTAATGTCTGAAATATTTGCAATAATTAATATAATATTATGAAGCAGCAGAAACATAAATATACACCAAATGACCTACTAATGTATTTCCAGTTATAAAACCAACACACTCTTTTGAAAGTCATTTTCAAATATATTTGAAGTTTTTGTTTCATCTAATGAAGTTGAAAATAGGGGGGGTGGGGGGGGGGGGGGGGGGGGGGGGGGGGGGGGGGGGGTATGCCTTTTGAAGTGTACCAAATGTGACTTTCTTTGGTTTTAAAGTGAAGTTCACTTTGAGACCAATGTCAAAAGGCACACTCATTTCTATCAAAAGGTCTAAAGATGGCACATTAATAGAGGCTTTTATGTTATTCCCTGCCAGCTGCCTTAGTCTGGCTTTATAAAGTCATGATATCAGAACTACAGAAGCTCACAGACAATTTAAATTCAGAAAGTGGTACAACTGAAAGAAAATCTGAGCCGGTCAAATCATCTCCCACTGACAGAGTCGGGACACGAGGAACAGTTCCCTCACTGCAGGCCTCGCAAATAAGGTCAGACAGCAGGATAAAGCAGAAAGCGTTATACACAAGGTCAACAATGCTATTGATATGCTAACAGTGCAGGGATTTGAAGAGGAGACAACTGAGGTCAAATGTATTAATTGCAGACAAAGAAAAAAATCTGATCCATCTGTTCAAAATATCCAGAGGAAATATACAGTGCAAAAGTTCTGCAAAATGTAACTAAGAAGACAGAAACTGCAACTGGCACTGACCCTTCTGCTTAATTTTCTGCTTTTCTTTATTAGTGTATCAAATTATGACAAATATCAATATCACAAAACTATCACCCAGGAACTCTTAAACAGTTCAATAGGACAATGGAGAGTTTCTAAGACCAAACTTAAAAGCAGGCTTCCCAAACTAGCAAAAAGTTGTTTGAACATGACCTGCTCATGGCTGAGGTTGAAACAGTGTAGATCGACCTAATAATCACAGCCTCTAAGCGTCACCTATTGTGTGACGGACAAATGCAAATGGGGAAAATAATAGCAAAGAAGGAGGAACTGGGGAGGTCATTTCATTTTAAAGTGTTCCATCCCATTTGCTGAAACTGAAACTAACACAAAGTTGCATCAAGTCTAAACAAGTCTGTCCGCACCAACTTTTCACTACAGGCATTCACGCTGTTGTGGAGAAGTAATGCAGCGTTAAATAACATCACAGTTTGGTGTGATTGTCAGTAAGGAAGATCACAGCTGGCCATTCAGCTGCGATCAGAGGTGCTCTGAACATCTAAAGGTTCACATGACCACATCAGTGCAGCAAAACCTGTCGATACAGGAACTGGTTTGGAGTTTAAAACAGCACCATGTGCACAGGAAGATGTCCTAAAGCCTCACTCAGACAATATATTAATTATACTGTATTATATTAGTATTAAACAAGGCTGGATATATATATAATCACACTCATGTTTAGGCAACTTATGGGTTGTTCCAGCATCCTTGAAGCTTTAGTTGAGCTTGATGAGATAAATGATTGTTTGTACACTCTATTTCTCCGCTTGGCTTGTTCCTTAAAGACCGATTTTGCACAGAAACAAAAATAAACACAGTGCAAGTCTTTAGAGTTGAACTGCACCAAGTGTAATTTACAAAAAACATATTCAGGTTTCATCTAGGTTGAACATGTCAGGCAGCAACAGCCTGAAAGCATTAAAGCCGCAGCTTGCCAGCTTGTCTGTCCGACTGTCTCCAAGGTAACCAAATGTAAACGTAGAGCAGAAGGCATGCAGGACAAAAAAGGAGAAAGCAGAGGAAACACTAGAGTGGAGAGTGTGTTGAACAGGATCAGAGGTTCACTTGTCAAGTGTCCACAGAAGATCTGAGAAGATATACAACTGGATTCAAACAAATGAAACAACAGTAAGTAAAGAAAAGTTCATTTCAGCATTTTACTCTAATTATCATCGTTGTCCTTTGAAGCTGCTCACAATCACCTGTGATGAGTGCCAACTACAATTATTTAATGTTAGGAAATTTCATTTCTACAAGGCACTTCTCTGTTATATTTTTAAATTAGCCTGCTTTTAGCACTGATTTTAAACACTTCAGCCATTTTGACTGTTACTTCTGTCAAACATTAAACCAGAGGGACTTCAGTCACACACTGTCACAGAGGCATTTCTGTTTTGCACACATGCACACACTTCAAAAACTCTGCATATGGATGGTTGGCAAATGTGTGTGTGTGTGTGTGTGTGTGTGTGTGTGTGTGTGTGTGTGTGTGTGTGTGTGTGTGTGTGTGTGTGTGTGTGTGTGTGTGTGTGTGTGTGTTAATTATAGCATCTTCATTCAATGCAGGGGTGTGAAACATGCAGCCCAGTGTGGCCTACTGGGTGAATGCAAAGTGTGAGAACTGCAATGAAGTCAGAGTTTTCAGTCAAGTGCACTGATATCCCTTTTGTTTCATTACTGCACAGGAGTGAACATGTACATAAAATTATTAGTATTCCCAGATCAACACATGCTGAAATATTGCTATTTAGTTCCAAAAACTGCACATATATATCACTGTGCCTTAATGAACTAAGATGTATATCACTAATAGTAATAATGAGACATGTCATACCCTGCCCTGTGGGTTGTCTCTGCAGGGAGAAGTAGATCGCTAGAGACTTACATCACAAGGTAAATGTCACACTAATAATCACACAAACATAGAGACTGCCAAAGACACCTACCTGAAAGTAGCAGTGCTGTGTTTATAATGATTTTCCAGTTTCATTTTTTTTTCTCTAAATAACGAAGAAAGAACCAATCTGCTCTGACTCACAGCTCAGACACTGCACTTTTATTTGGCTCGTGTTCACACAGGTCTGACTGGGAGATGGTGAATTATGGAGGGTTATAAGAAGAGAGCGATTGATGATGGGATGCAGAAAGGAGAGCTGAAGGAAGATGTGGTGTTGGTAGCGAGTCTTGGACCAGAGGTGGAGGAGGAACATGGATGTACTCCCCTTATCACTGCCTGCGGCAGTGGAATGAGTGAGGTAGCTTATGTATGTGCGTTTGTAGAGGGAGATTTTGGAGTGTGGATGTCTATTGTAACCATGGTTTAGCTTTGGTAACCTAGCTATTAGAGAATCCAACACTGGAAAGTTCCAGACGAATATGTTTGGTTGGGTAGACAAAAACGGTTTCTGTCACGTAGCACGTCGTATTTTTCCTTCGTGCTGTGATCAAGTGAGATTTTACGACTAGATTTTCTACTTAATGCTGCGTCTCTGCATCCTCTTTTTTCACTTCACAATTTTTTTAAAATTTTACTATCCGATAACAGTCAACTAAAGTTGCTTATAGATTCATTCAGCATTTTTTATGTGGTGGGTTTAACAGGTGGTTCAGCAACTGCTGAGGACTGAGGCTGATCTGACCCTGTGTAACTTCAGCCAGCATACAGCCCTCCACGTAAGTCCACCGGAGCTGCGAGAAAAAATGGTGAGGTGGATGTCAAGGCCACATCTGCCCCCCCAGACACAGCTACTGCAGGCTGCCTGGCAGGGAGACCTGCACTCCTTACAGCACCTGCTGGTAAGCTTACCTCATTCACACACACACACACAGTCCCATCTGAGTTAGAGGATTTCCCAGATGAGTAAAAACACAACAAGGGCAACAACATCTAACACATAAAGCGTCCGCTTTATGTGTTTCATTAATGTGTACTGTCGACCTCTGATTAAACACATTAAAACAAATTTAACAAAAAACTGTGTTGATTCCTTGGCTAAAAACTCTGTAATTATGAAAATAAATAATATTGTAATGTAATGATAAGGCCAACATTGTGCACATTTACTTTGGCGGTGCAACTAAACAGGAAATGCATTCCTGACTTATAATCAGCTCAGAGCGACAAAAAGGCCTGCCATTGTTATTGTGTCCTTTAGCGACTTTGTGTTTCTGGAAATGTGATACTTATCCTCAGGTGCCTTTGTAAAATGACTGTAAATAGCCTACACTCTTTGGATATCCTGTGGCTATGTGCTTTTCCTCTGACAACTGAATCTATTGCTGTAAAAGGATTTTTATGATTTCAACCTATGAACTAAACAAATTACATATCTTATATCAACTTGGAGCTTTCTACAGGTGACAAACACAAGAGATTGGGGTCTCAATAAAACTTCGGTCTATTGCTGCTGAACATAAATTCTTCTTTTTTTTTTTAACCAAAACTCAAACTTTCCAAATAAATGCACCAATTACAGCTCAGTGAATGCAAGGTAATGTATACTGCTCAAAAATAATAAATAAAGGAACCCCTTCGTGTTTTCTGACTGTTTTTTTCATTAGTTTTGCATTTGGCTAGGGTCAGTGGCACTACTGATAGCATGAGGTGATACCTGGATCCTACAGAGGTTGCACAGGTAGTCCAACTCATCCAGGATGACACATCAATACGTGCCATTGCCAGGTTTCCTGTGTCTCCCAGCACAGTCTCAAGAGCATGGAGGAGATTCCAGGAGATGGGCAGTTACTCTAGGAGAGCTGGATAGCTCCGTAGAAGGTCCTTAACCCATCTGCAGGAGCAGTATCTGCTCCTTTGTGCAAGGAGCAGGTGAAAGGGCTCAGCCAGAGCCCTACAAAGTGACTTCCAACAGGCTTCATGAGGGTGGCCTGAGGGCCCAATGTCCTCTATTGGGCCCTGTGCTCACTGTAGCGATCCCCCCAGGACACCATCCACTGTCTCATTAGGAGCATTGTCAGGCATGCATACAAGCATGTGGGGCCCATACAAACTACTGAGTACCATTTTGAGTTCCTGCAATGAAATTTCAGCCAAATGAACAAGCCTGCTGCATCATTTTCACTTTGATTTTTGGGGTGTCTTTGAATTAACCCCTCTGAAGCTTGATCATTTTAATTTCCATCAAATGTGGCATCCTTTCATTACTGACCCATTACCCAGTCCATATCAGTATAGATATCCAGCAGGATTTTGTTCCCATTGATATCTGATGTGTTTTTGAAGTGTTTAATTTTTTAAACAGAGTATATCTGTGCCTGGTAGCCTCATTTGAGACTTCATCTCTTTGTTCCTCCATCTTGAATTCAATGAATTTGACAGTGTGAGAAAATGGAATGAAGATGAGGAGAAAACATCTTACTGACTGAAGTCACATAAGAACCTCATTAGCATTCTGCATATAAAGCATATAAAGCATGGAATTAATTCACCCATAGCTATAAAGACAAGTGTCTATTGGCTAACTAAGGACCATCTGGTTGCTTTACAGTAACTAATTCGTGTGTGTGTTTGTGTTTGCATGAATCAGATTGAGACTGACAGGGTGGACGTGAATGTTCCAAACAGTGACGGTGTGACAGCTGTGATGCTTGCTGTCAGGGACATCGATCTGTTTGAGGACATAGGAGCACATTTGCCATGGGAACACAAACCCGTGGAGGTGATCAAGGAACTTTTAGGAGCTTCTGCGTAAGAAAACATACTTGTTCATGCATTTATATAACATGCAAACATGTCAAAGGAGGAGTCACCAAAAAAAAAAAACTTTAAGGAGCTGTTATCGTTAGTATGTTGATTTCATTAAGTTTTCAATATCTAAAGTTTACTAGGGTAGAAACAAAATCTACTTAAGACTTGTTTCTTCTGCCTTTTAACTTCATCAGTGATCTGATGGTACGAGACCACAATGGCTGCTCGGTTCTCCACTATGCTGCTAATGCCAACAGCTTTCTGATAGAAGAGATCCTTCATATTCTGATGGAGGCTCTGAGTCAAAAAGGTGCATGCATTCACACACATATACACACACAAGAGCATGGTTTATTTTGAGAATGTTCACTCTTACAGTTGAACTCTTAAACCCAATTCAACATGGGTGCAACTTTACATCTTATCCTCGTTTCATTCTCACCTTTTGCAATCATTGTTCATTATCGCATTCAGCTAGCAGCTATTTCAGCAATAAAAGTCTGATTAATTGACTATACACTGATCAGCCAAACCAGGTGAAGTGAATGCTATTGATAATTGTGTTACAATCAATGGAAATTATTGGGTCTTTACTTTAATGTTTGCCTCCCACCTACACAGTGTTGCAGACCTTGCACATTCAATTCAATTCAATTTTATTTATATAGTGCCAAATCACAACAAACAGTCGCCTCAAGGCGCTTTATATTGTAAGGTAAAGACCTCACAATAATTACAGAGAAAATCCAACAGTCAAGCACTTGGTGACAGTGGGAAGAAAAAAACTCCCTTTTAACAGGAAGAAACCTCCCATAGCATCCCTGATGGCAGCAGTCTCCTATTTCGGTAGACTGCCCCCACCATACTATGCAAACTGCTCATGAACAACTTTAGAGATATGAAAAATTGCACAAGAAATTGACCGACTTTCCAGGCTCCACACATTGCATCCATAAAACACACCTGAACCAATCTAATCCATGTAGGCCCCAACAGGAGGGCATCAACACTCAGACAACTACAGGACAGCCACAGAAGTTTATCAAAGCCTTGATGGGTCAGAGCTGTTTGGGGTGTATAGCTGGGGCCTGCAGAATATTGGGAAGGTGGTTTTGATGTTATGGCTGACCAGTGTACACAGTGTAAAGTCACCATTAAGCACACTTAAGAATTCAACAGCTAAAAAGCCAAATATTGTCCTCCAGAGTCAATTGAGACCAAAACCAGGGTTATAATAGTTTTACAATATAGTTTAGTTTTAGTTTGTTTTTACTTTTTTTTTTCTCTCTAATTCAGTTTTAGTTAGTTTTCAGAGTGGTTTTGCTCATTTTTATTAGATTTTATCTATGGTTTAATGCAGGGCTCTTCAACTCCAGGCCTCGAGATCCCCTGTCCTGCAGGTTTTAATGTGTCCCTGATCCAACACACCTGAATCAAATGGCTGAATTACCTCCTCAGTATGCAGTCAAGTTCTCCAGAGTCCTGCTAATGACTTCTATATTTGACTCAGGTGTGTTGAAGCAGAGACACATCTAAAACCTGCAGGACAGGGGCTCTCGAGGCCTGGAGTTGAAGAGCCCTGGTTTAATGTTTAGTGTTAATTTTCGTTAGTTTTGGTATTAGTTTTAGTTTTTCATAGTTCGTCAGGTGAAACATTCAAGGTGCAAGAGCGACTACTGTGTAATAAGAACTCGACTAAAGATACCTTTTCAAAATTGTATTCAACAACCAAATGTTCAAAAGACAACAGCATTACGTGCTAAATGTGTGTAATATTAAGGACACACATGAACATCAACAGGGAGAAACATAAAGAAAAACACACTCCTAAACCCCATAAACTCTACAATAAACTTCAGCGTCAGTGCAGTAGATTAACAACACTTACATGTGGTGTTTGACATCAGAACACAGTGAACGTGACAAAAACAAACAGAACTCTTTGAAAGAATCAAAGCTCAAATCCAGCTGCATCCTGATGTTATCCACCACATGAAGCTGGTTCTGTTTTGGAGCTACTCAGAGAGCTAGCTTGGTTAGAGGCCCACTAATTAGACTTCAGCTCTTTGGCCTCTGTACACAACCTCCCCATTTATGTCCGCATTCATGCTTGTATAGCTGGATTATGTGTGTTATTTACCTTGTGGTCGTGTGCCGATGTTTTATATGCAGTGCTGGTGGGACTTTTTCCCCTCTTTGGGTTCCCGTAGCTGCCTTTAGTGCTTCTCAGGTGGACTTTGATGTTGGTGGATTTTTTTGCACTTGAGAAGTGTTCCGCACATTTTTTTTATCATCCAAAACAAGACACTCGGTTCTATCTCTGCTATCGTACTCATAAAGAAACTCCATATGGGACTCTCAGATTACAAATCTGATTAAATTACTGTATTTTTCGGACCATAAGGCGCACCGCATTATAAGGCGCACTATCAATGAACGGGTCTATTTTCACACATAAGGCGCACCGGGTTATAAGACGCATGATAAAAACATATGTAGAGCGAAGCAAAAGCGTCAGGTAAGTCGAACTTTATTCAATTCATTCACAGTAACTCAGAATATTGTTCAGTTGTAACAAATACAGAAAAATACCCTCAGATTTAAATTCCTCATCTTCAGTGTCTGAGTTGAACAGTTGGGCGATTTCGGCATCAAGCATGCCGGGTTCCCATTTGTCATTATCCGAGTCAGTCTCTTGTTGTTACTGTTTTGTTTGGTTGCGGCACACAGCAACCATTTAATTGTTAATAAAAGGCAACTTTGAGACAGCCAACGCCGAGTTTTGTTGCACAAAGTTGGCAACAGCGCCGGCCGCTGATCGCTAGATTACGCACAAATATCCGGGGCAGCATAGATGAAAATAGGCCAGGAACATGTAGAATAAAGTCCATCATCGTTTTCTGCGGTTTACTGCGTACGGTTTCTATTTTTGGAACAATGCTTCCACTTCTTTTTGAATTTATCTCCGGCGGCTTTGGCTGCTTTCCACACCTGCTGCGCAGCACTCACAGCTTGTTTCTGTCTAATATCGTCAGTAGAGTCATTTTGTGAATCGATGATGGACTATTTTAGAGAATTCATTGAGGCCTTTGAACTGATCTGCCAGACCGGAGGAAATATCGCTGCAGACCACGCAATGGTGCAGTGGTGTGGATGCCTCGGCCATCGGCGGTCAGACGGGAGCGCTCAACTATTTGAAAAGCGTACTGCCCCCCCCCTCTACGCGCTGGAATATTTCGATATTTATTAAACATCCCTTTCCAAATTCGCACTAAAACATTTCTACATATTTTTGAGCGCAGTGTACCACATAAAATTGCTTCAAGGTCAGGAAGCACAAGAAGAATTCACACATAAGGCGCACCGGATTATAAGGCGCACTGCCGATTTTTGAGGAAATTTAAGGATTTTAAGTGCGCCTTATAGCCCGAAAAATATGGTATGCAGTCTGCAAAATTTTTTGTAAGATGAAAATGATCCTGTCTATAAGCCCTTCACTATTGTTTTCCAGCACTACTGTGCTCACTCTTATACTCTGCTTCTATACAGTCACAATACATAACCTAGAACGATTTACAAATGATATAACAAATCAGCTTTTATCCCTGTTTATTATTTTTTGTATCACTGCCTGTAGCTTGTATTAAGGTACTCTTAATGTCTAATAATTTATTTGCTCACTTCCTGATTATCACTTTGGTTAGTATTTAATTGATCAGTTACTTATTAAAACTTATTAAATGAATGCAAAGTAAGCCATATTCCTGACTGTGCACTCCCACACCTCCTCTCTGGCTTTCTCATGCACATACAAAAAATGGCATACCACATTCATTCATAATCCTATTTTTCAGAGCTAAGCCTCTGCACCTGCACTCAAAGCTGTTTGTTAATGTGTGAGGGACCATTCTGCTTAGACCTTTTTATCAGTTCCAGTATGTGTCAAGGATGGCAAAATTGAAACCATGTGACAGAGAGAGGACGGGTCAATAGAGATGGGAAAAAAAAAAACTGTTGAAGGCAAAAATATGTTTTCACAGTTTTTACCACTTCTAAGTCGTCACCTCGTGTAAACAGGTCAGATGCAGGGGTGTGAACCCAAACATGGATTTGGAGGATTTCTGCACCAAGAAAAAGTGAAATTTCTTTAGATGTCAACACCAGCTAGAAAGGCTAAAATGTGTTCTGATTTTGTGTAGATGCTGATCCTGTTTCACAAACACAGGATTTGGTCTCAGAGTTTGGAGATTCAGACATAGAGTTGGACATTGAGAGCTTTTATCCTAACCCGCTGACAGCAGCCTCCCCCAGGCGGACATCAACCCATCAAGATCACTTTTTTCTATACAGCCACACCAGGGTGAGTTTTAGTGTTGACCAGCATAGTGTGTGTTTTTCAGAGCAGAGGGGTCTGTGAGGGTTACTGATAGCCACAGTTAACAAACACACAGACAGACTCGCAGTGTGTGGTCACCCAGAAGACAGAGATATGGGCAGTAATTGGCTGCATGTTTGTGTGTGTGTGTGTGTGTGTGTGTGTGTTACGTCCTCTGTGTAGCCACCACTTTACTGCCATACCGCTGTATTGTGGCTGTTATACAGGAAGAGAAGACAAGCAGGCAGCTGGTTAGCTGAAGGGTAAGAGCAGGTGGTTTATGGGGAAAAGCTGTAGTCCACAGAGCCTCATATATTACACACAGGTGTAATATATGTATGCATAATATATTTAGAGTACTAAAATTAAAAAAATCTTTAAACCATATCTATTTTAATCTCTGAAAGGATTCTAAGATTGAAAAATTAAAAAATAAATAAAAGCCATTGTTGTGAGGGTGAGTCTACAACGCATAATAGGCTCAATGTAGGCTGAAAAAAAAGAGTCAGCAGAAAAGTTATTATCAGTCACATATTTTCTCAGAGAACTATAAATAAATAAAAGCCATTGTTGTGAGGGCGAGTCTATTTTATTTTCTATTATATTTTGTAAATTGAATCTTTTTCTTACAATCCCAGATCCACGTAAAAAATGTCAAAGTCACTTGTTGCTGTTGATGTTATGAGTACATTTGGACTACTTGGAAATGTATACATTTTTTAAAAATTGCATATGTCATAAGTGGAAAAAGAAAAAAGATCTTTTACAAGCCTCCATTTTTAAAAACTGGAGTATGTACTGATTAATTCATCTTTGTTTTTGTTTCCAGGAAATGCCAGAGTCTCCAGGGAGGCCCCCGCTATCTGACTATCATAAAGACCTCAGCCAAGGTCAGAGCACTGTCATGGATTTCAGAGGTTTTAGTGATGTTTACTCGGTGGGTTAGGTGACAATGAAGTGATATTCCCTTTGTAGACTCATTAGATACGAGTAAAACTTGTGCCCAAAAGGTTAAAAGGGTTAAAGACAAAGTTAAGATTAACCAACAACCAAAATAACTTTCAGTTCTTAGGTCTTGGATGTCACTTAAGACTTCAGATTTTGAAAAAGGAGCATAATGGTCAGCATCCCAAATAGGCCAAGAGATCAAATCACCTACTAAAAGGAGGGGATTGAAGGGGGTGTGACTAGATAGGAGCCGTCTCACACACAACCCCAGGCAGCATGGTTTGGGCACACAGGGAGCAAGAGAGAGTGTTAGATAGGAGAGCAAAAGCATTTCAGCTACAGTGAGAAGTGAAAATTTTTAGAAAAAAAACAGACTGCAAAAAACAGTAAAGCTGTAATAATCAGGGTCTAAACATGTGTGGTGATATAAAGAATTCTTTAAAGTGGCCTCATCGTGGGATCAGTGTGGACCAACAGGCTTAGAAACAGGTAATGCCTATTGTTTCCTCTATAATAAGCATTCATGTAGTAAATATGAATGTGTGTGGTGCTAAGTTTTACTTATCAAAAAAGTTTGTATGGTTATCAAGGCTCTTTGTACAGTTTAAAAACAGGAGGTACAGCGCGGGTGTTCTGTTCTTGACTATTTGGCTTCAATCAAACCAGAAATATGGTGAACATCAATGAGTTAGCATTTTGCGACGAAGACTGAAAGAATAAAAATGGCATATAATAAATGGGCGTTAATGTTTGTGTGTCTGGAGTAGATAAGGAGATCTCCCCCTGTTTCCAAGAAGCCATGGAAACACTGACAGACATCAGGGAAGCCTATCAGGAAGCAGGCAGAGGAAGCAGGTGGGCATGGTGACCTCTCTCTCTCTCTCACACACACACACACACACACACACACACACACACACACACACACACACACACACACACACACACACATGTCTTTTTAAGTGTGCCTGTGTCCTATGAACCCATCAGCATCTGTTTATACGTAACCACATACTGTCATGTTAGGACAAACATCTGTGATGTGTACAGTTAACAGCCTGCAGCCATAACACACAGTCTTGTGTATACAGTGTACACTATACAGTGTGCTATACTATACAGTGTACAGTCTCCACGGGCTAGTCAACAAATTCCCCTGACTTTAACACAGAGAGTAGAAAAGTGTCGTATCTGGTTACGCCTACTGATCCGTACACAGGCACCTGTCATCGTGTCCAGAGGACAACCTGTTCTACCCAAACAGGTTAGAAACACAGAAACAGGGGGAGAGAGGGCTTTGGTGAATCAGCCCATTGTCTGTTATGAGTAGCTCTCACCACTGAATCAAGTCCAAGCTCTCCAAGGAGAACAAAGGTCTTTGAGCTGGTCTCTAATTTCATAGCATCAGTTTCCAGAAATAGAGAGAAATGTGAGCAAAGTGAGGCTTTACGATTAATTTGAAGCAAGGAAACAAACATGAAATGCATTTGTAAATATTTTCCATGAATATTATTTATAGTGTCTCCACAAATAATACTGCCTTATTCTCTATGACAAGCATAAGGTGGATTTCTCTCTTTTCCTCAGTCGAGGTGTGTCTCTGCCCAGTTTGCACAACAACAACAACAACAACAGACTCCGGGGCCATGCAGACCACACTCTGTCATCTGGGTTGCTGAGTATGAGATCCCCCTACCAACCAGTACCCCCGCCACCACACAGGTATACATACATTAGTTTGTCTCATCTGTTGCTAAATATCAATCAACAGCAGATAGCTAACTCGTTATGCTACTTGCTACCATTGGATATGAAGAGAGTCAGATACAGCAGTGTTTTACTTAACAAATCTGTGGCACCCAAAAAACCCCCAAAAGTTTTATTTTATTTTATGCCACTTTTTTCACGAGACGAAGAACAAGAAGTGTTGTTGCTCCATCGCCACCGTCCCACAGCTTGCTGTCTGTGATGGAGCCAAGTCAGCTGAGCCAATCGGCCCCCAGCATCATGGAACCTCGGCTCTGTCCAAACACTGTGATGCAGGCCAGAGCACATATCCAGACCCGTATGCCTTCTGTATTTATTTATTAATTTTTTTTTGCTGATGACACTGGATGGTTGTCATTTTACATTTTTGATCTCTTTCTATCTGCAGGCCTGGGTTCTCATAATATTGTAAATGAACAAAAGGTAAGTTTGAATTAAAATTCTTCTCGTATCAGCTTTTCTTGCCTTAGTTTATCTGTAAAAGGTGCTACTGGAACTTTAATTTCCCTGATGGAATCTTCTTACAGGGATTAATAAAGTTTAATCCAATCTAATCTTTTTATAAAGAATAATTCCTGAATTATTAATTTTCTACAGTTTTCACAGGGTCTGCTGCCCCGAACACCGAAGCTCTTGGCACCCCTGGATAACCGGCCCAAAGACAGCACAGCTCTGCCGGTATTAAAGCAACATGCTCCCCTGAAGCCCATCAGTCGGAGCCCGCTTTCTCCAAGGATCAGGCTGAAGAGAGAGAGACTGTCCTGGGGCAACCCACACAATGGCCCTCCAACAACTAAGGCTGGCAGTGAGGAGAGTGGGTCCAGCAGCAGCCACAGCTCAGTCGACTTGGAGGATGAGTATGCTGACAGGGACGAAGGCAGAAATCTGACTGTCACTGATGACAGGTTGTTGGAGCTTCCAAAGGACGTGAGCGCCACTGAAGCTGATTTGATTCGGAAGGCAAGGCTGCATTTTAAAGTTCAGTCAAAGCTCAGTCATGCTCCACTGATCCACAGATCAGCACAGAACCTGAAGCAAGACCTTATCAATCTTACAAGTGATCTTCACAACACTGAAATAACTTTGAACTCTCAGAATGAAGGCAAAGCGACCAGTATGAATAATTCAAAAGAGTGCACTGACAGCGAGTCTTCAAAACTGTATGACTCTGCAAAAAATGGAGACAGTGTGACTCAGGTTAAAGGCATTTTGAATAATGTAATACAGTTCAGATCAGAGTCTGAAAAGGAGGAACGGAACAATGTGTGGAGCACTACAGAACCTGGGACTGAAATTAGCCATGGAGTTATATTTAATGTGAATAATGAAGCGAATGGACTAAAGCATGTAAAACAGACAAGGAGAATAATAATAAAGGATTCCTGTGATGAAGAAAACCAGGTAGACGAACCATGTGTTTGCAGTCCAGTGGATGCAAAGTTAAATCCCAGTGCTTCTGTGGCAAAAGTTCAATTCTTGACTTCACCAGTAAGCATTTGTCAGTTTGACACAGATCACAAAGAAGAAAAGATAATGAAAGCCTTAAAGCCTGCACGAGATAAGGCGAAAAGAACTATTGTGAACTGTGAACTGAGAACAAACAATCAAACTAATCAGTCCTTCAACATACTTGTACATAAAGACAGAAGTATTTTAAGTAGGAATAAGTCCAAAAGCAACTTTAAGTATCCCTCACTAAACACTCACGTCAAAGACAAAAGCAGGAAAAGTCCTGAGCTAACTGCTAGCAGAGGGGGTGGTGTAACTAAAGCCAAATCAAAGAGTAAATCAAAAGGTGTTCATTGTAACATTGGCACATTATCACCACGGAAGAAGGTTATTGATTATACACAGGGCAAAATAATACATCCTGACAAGTTCAGCAATGACAGAACTCAACAGCACACGCAAGGGAGGGAGCTAAGAAGTGCCCAGCAGCTGAGGAGACCCTGTGTAGGGGAAACCCCAAGGTCTAAATCTGCTGTGGACCTCATCACCTACAAGGATATGTTTCAGCAGATACAGGGTCCGGGAAAAGGACCAGCCATCTATGAGATGTTTGCCGGTCCTGCCTATGAAAACCTCAGAGTTTCCCACACCTGTGAGAAACACAGTGAGAGAAGTCCAGCCCAATGTGCTCCACCTAAGAAGACACAGCAGGCCCACAAAGTTAAGTACAGGAAATTGAAACCAGCACAGAGTAAGCTGAGGAGGAGCCCAGCAGAGATGATGGTGGTTTCAGCTAAGAGCAAAGCAAAGCTTGTACCATCCAGGATAAAAACTCCGATCACACCTGTCAGGAAGAGCATCCACAAAGCACAGAATAATCCTAAACTACACACTGAGTTAGTTCCCACCAAGGATGATGACGTTAACAGTCAAGACAAGGGTGAAAACCACTTGTCTACCATAAAAGAGACTCTTTCCACAAATGACTCTGAAACGCTAAAATGTGATGGCAAAATTCTCACTACACTAAAATCTCCCTCTGACGGTGAAGATTGTAGTCACACACACACAAAAATTCAAGAATCAACAATAAATTCATCAACAGGAAACCCAAACAGACCATTTCCGGAGCCTGTGTTATCACAAAGCCCTCATCAGCCAAAGATAAACACATGGACATCTTCAAGTAGCAGCAGCCAAACAGTTACGTCTCCTGTTTACCAAAAGTTTCTGGATGAGGCAGGGGACGGGCCACTTACAGATGATCTGCTGCAATGTCTGGCAGAGGAACTGATCTCTTTGGATGAGAGGGATGCATCTATAGGCCCACTTCTTGAAAATAAAGAGCAGAGCAATCAGGAGACCAGCAGAGAAAAGGCTCCTGTTATGGGACTAAATACATTTTATGAGGTAAACGTTTTGGAAATCAAAAGTAACAGTGTCATTGTTGTCATACTAATAATATTTCATAACTACTTTTAAACATTTTTTTTTGGACTGTGCACATTTTTGTTCCTCATTACACATTTATATAACCATTATTCATGTCACAAAGACAGCTTTCACATGGTTCATAAAGGATTTGCATTTGCCACCATAACGTCACCCATTGGTATATCCCATCTTAAAAGTGAGGAAGAGTAAGGTGTCTATTTCTCATTCACAAAACACCTACCCTGCTTTACCATATATCTGATTTTTATTGGGATCATAATGTACAATTTAACACCAACACCACAAAATGGCAGTAATGTGACAGATGGTTGCAAAGACAGAATGCTGTTTGAGATGAAAGGAGAGGGATCACTTTTACTTTGGTTGTAATTGATCTCTAATATTTTGATTTCACTAGGCAAGCACTGCTTGCCTTGCTTGTCCTGACAGAACGGGACTGCATTCACTTGTGCTGTTTGTGCTAAATCCTGACTGAAACTCAGCTGTTTTACAATTACTCTTTAAAGATTTTTTTTTTTTTATAAAAGGACATAAATTGGCCTATAATTAGCTAAGACAGCTGGATCAAGTAATGGTTTAATTACCGTCACCTTAAAACCCAGTGGTACATAGTCTGTTGATAAAGATAAACTGATCATATTTAAAACTGAAGCATTACTAATGCATAATTGAGTTCAGTTGTAGTAACTCACTGTTCTTACCTACCTTTTAATTACCATTATGTACCTTTTATTGCAGGTTGCTTCAAAAGGCAGTGGTGCTGTGCTTGGCTCTGGGTTGGTGTTAAATGACACCATCACATGGACAAAGGGTGACATACTTGGCAGAGGCGCCTATGGCACAGTATGTATCCTAACTTTTGATAGTACAGTAAAACACAGAGAGCAAAAATGCAGCAGAACTGCACCAAAAATCTTTACAATTACTCAGAATTACCTCCTTGTGCCAGCGCATGTCTCAGGAAATCTTACAACTGCTTGGCATTTTCTCTGAGATGAAACAAATAAATAAATAAATGATTCATTCATTAAAACACACACTCCAGAATAATCCACAAATGCCCAAATCATCTACAACAGCAGGTCATATTGTTTTACAATCCCAAACAACTACCTTACCTTACCAGGTGTACTGTGGCCTGACCAGTCAGGGCCAGCTAATAGCTGTGAAGCAGGTGATCCTGGATTCCACTGACACTGATGCTGCAAAGAAAGAGTACAATCGTCTGCAGGGGGAGGTGGAGTTGCTTAAAACCCTGAGACACATTAACATCGTTGGCTTCCTGGGTACCTCACTTCACCGGCATGTGGTTTCCATCTTCATGGAGTATATCCCAGGAGGATCCATTGCTAGCATCATTCACAGGTTAGCCTGAATATTTTATCTGCTTTTGAGGCCTAGACCTTGATTTTTACAAGTGCCATTAATACAACTTATCATCCAATGCCCTCAGATTTGGTCCCCTGCCAGAGCGAGTCCTGGCTCTATACACTCATCAGATCCTTGAAGGGGTGGCTTACCTTCATGTGAACAGGGTGATTCATCGAGACCTGAAGGGAAACAATGTCATGCTAATGCCAACTGGTGTCATCAAACTCATAGACTTTGGCTGCGCACGACGTCTCAGTTGCATACATCACACAGCTTGCAACAGTGTAGACCTGCTCAAGTCCGTCCATGGCACACCTTACTGGATGGCACCAGAGGTACATTCAAGTGTGTTTTTTTTTTTTTTTAAATTGTGCTCACTTAAGCAGCCAAATAACCTTAAAATCCCCTTTTTTTCAAACATCTCTGTCTTTTCACCCTTTTCACTCCTCAGGTTATCAATGAAACAGGATACGGCAGAAAGTCAGACATATGGAGTGTGGGCTGCACAGTGTTTGAAATGGCCACAGGAAAACCACCATTGGCACATATGGACAAGATGGCTGCCTTGTTCTACATTGGGGCTCAGAGAGGGTTGATGCCCTCCCTACCAGATCATTTCTCTGAAAATGCAAAGGATTTTGTAAGAATTTGCTTAACGAGGTGAGAGGCTTTCTTCCACTCTAATTTCTCTTTTAAAAATGAATTGGAAATTTATTTCATAAGTTCACATACATGGCAACACAATGCCTGATTCATTTTATATTTCTGATTAAAAAAACAAAAACAACACCAACTGCTCTAAAAGGTTTAATGCAGTAGTTCCCAAAGTGTGGGTCACAGCCTCCGAGTGGACCACAAAAGGACTGCAAGGGGGCTGCAATAATTACAGAAATTCAGTTGTTGCTTTTTTTTTTTTTTTTAAACCTTTATTATACCAGGTAAAATGTTTTAGAACCAGTTCTCAATTACAAATATGAAATTACTCACAAGTATTTTTTTAAAATCAAAATTTTAAAGAAATACACTACTCACAAAAAGTTATGGATATTTGGCTTTTGGGTGAAATTTCAGAACGAGCCTAAAATGCATTCAAACCTTTACAGGTGACCTTAATGTGACCTTCTCTAAGCTTTTGAATGCACATGTCCAACTGTGTTCAATTAGAGCTGGTGTTTAAACAGTCGCCCTCATCATGAACCAGGACATTTATTGGTCGATTCAAGGATCAAACACCTGTTGTGAATTTTGCCGTTAAGCTCCTCGTTAGAGAACAGCAACTTGTGCAAAAAGTTCTGAAACACTTAACAGTTGGACATGTGCATTCAAAAGCTTAGAGGTCACATTAAGTTCACCAGTAAAGGTTTGAATGCATTTTAGGCTCGTCCTGAAATTTCACCCAAAAGCCAAATATCCCTAACTTTTTGTGAGTAGTGTATACCTGTGTGGGCTGCATCAACATGTTACATTTTTGGGGAGATAATTTCCTTCGGGATAAAGTATCTATATTGTCGTATTTGTGATTTTCTGATGCAATTTCTTTAACAAGCAGATATGAGGAGCTGTGATATTTGGCTCTTCGGCTTTTCTAGATGCCCGTTAGGTTACGTGTAGTTTCAGAGGGGTTTGTGTATCTATGGTATAGGGTTAAAACAGTTGTATAAAGTCAATGAGAGGTCTTGTGATTCATTTGTAAACTTGTTCTATTAACTTGATATTTCTTGATTTATTGTTATTAACTCTTCTGTGTAAGGTTACTTTGAGTGCTTTGATATTTGCCTACAATAAAAAATATGACCACAAATTTCATCCCAGTGGCTGTCATCCATCTTTTATATACAGTCTATGGTTATAGCCAGAAGTCATTGAATCTTTAATTTTATTTAATTTTTCTCTCAACCCTAGTGACCAGAAACTACGTCCATCAGCTGACCAGCTCCTGGGGCATTCATTCATCCCTACAAATGGAACTGACACAAACTCTAAGGAGAAAGTGAAAAATAAGTGCTGTGATCACACAAAAGGACTGTGTTGTTAAATTAGAAGTAAAAAATGCCCTTGAGTTTATTTGATTCATGTAACTGTTAACATCAATGGTCTTTTGTGGCCCTATAGCAGTAGGGCCAACAGTAGAGTAAGAAGAAACCAGTCTTGAGAAGCACTTTAATAAATTATACTTGTGTGTGCAGTAATAGGACTTTTAAAATGTGAATAATTAGATGTAGGCTTTTTCTTACTATTTCCCATAGAAACCTTATACATGTGCCAGGTTTTTTTTTTTTTTTTTTTTTTAATAAAGGCCTTGAGTTCACTCCATATAACAGGTTTGTGTTTTTTTTCCCCATTCTAATAAACATCTATATCCAACCATCATTTTTAAGTGAAATGTAAATTACTTGTTCCCAATATCTTTATATTTGATCACTAAGGATTCAGCCTTAAACTCTGTGGTAACAACATGCTGCTGGTAAGTACTTTTCCATGTCTCCTCATATTCAACTACAAGCAGTACAGCACAAAGTGTCTTTAAATTGCGCATTAAATGACAAAGACCACCAGCATTTATTCCGCTGTAGGGTAGTGGCAACATTAAAGTTTATTTTGAATTTTGAAATGAGAAGTGGAGAAAAGGGATGTGAAGAGTAGCTTATGCTCTACAACTGTAGTTATCCTGTGTGCCCAAATGCAAATCCCCAATCAAGGTACAAACAATGTAGCCTCAGCCTAATTTTTATTTTGCACACACTAAAATAAATGAATAACCCAGTCACAGAAGACTGGGTCATATCAAGAACTTAGAACTGAAGAGTGTTTAATGCATGAAACTGATACTAAAGCCGTGTCCAGACAGGTACAGGGCTGCAAACGTAAATAAAACCAATCGAATAAAGGAAGTCAGCGATACAAAGAAATTATTAAGCGTGTCTACATTGCAGATATCTGAGGTTGCCTACATATCAGGTGGGCCATCTTGCATGTGGCCAGTTTGTCACAGCTAAATGAAACTGAGCCAACAAGTGTTTAATCCTGAACAGTACCCTGTTGATCAGTGATTAAATAATGGGCATTTCCCTTTTATGGGTTGACATCTAAAGGGCTACAGTTTTATGTCGTTAAATGCCGAATGCATTCAAAGTAAAAAGGGTTATGTAAACTTTAATAGCACAACTACTGTCCTTGCCAGTTTTTTTTTCCTCTTGTTGAGGCACAACCTTTGGCATCCAGCTTAAGGTCTACTTAGAGGTCCAAAAAAAATTTTTTTTTGGTACAAATTGCATCGCTCTTACGTGGTAAGTAGGTGTTGGATGTGCCAGTTGCTGATATTCTCTGATGGAAACCTACAGTACATCACTATCTTATAGCAAGGCCGGGAGAAGCACACACTACTGGAATGCTTCAACTGTATACCCGATGACGCCCACTCCACTGATCGACAAAATAAAACTCTTTTATAGGTATTACAATAATCTTGTTATACTTACAAGCAGCTCCTAACCTGAGTAGTCATGGTATAGCTTTTTCTTTAAACATACAAAAATGTATGTACATTTATCTCCATTTTTTTTTGTAAACAGCAAGTTGGCGCTCTCCTTCCAAATCCCTTTGATTGAAACATGCAAATCATACGCACAGTACTTAAGTATAAAAAGAAACCAAGACAAAGTAATTGAGATGAATTTTAAACATCTAAAAAAGAAAAAAAAAAATTGCATCCATCAACAGTACTAAATAGAATACCAGCAAACTGAACTCATCTCCACCTGGTCACTATCTTCCTCCATAAAACCACAGACATGTGATTCAATTACTTCTTAAAAGGAAAAAAGAAAAGGAGGAAGGAAAAAAAAAAAAAGGAAAAGGAAAAGCGCACCTTGCTTGCTTTTTATAGAAATTGTAATACTTGTGTTTTCCCATATGGAGATCTGACATGTAAGGAAAAACTTCTCCCCCTGATGGAAACAACACTTTCCCAAACACACAACCACCTTTACACATTTCTAGACCCATTTGAAGAGGAAGAATAACCAAGCAGCAATTCAACACAACAGAAATACAGGACTGAGCACCAAAGCCCAGAGATGTGACAGTCAGGAAGCATAATATTTCATCTTTCACATCTCAAATTGAGAAGTCCAACAATACTCCTTTTCTTGCAGATAACTTTCTGCCTTTCAATAAAGGGTTTATCATCAGTTATTTTTTTTCATAGGGCACTTAACAAAGAGGTGAGCATAGTCTTCAAAGTTTGAACTGTGGGTAGTTTGTTGCCATTTTCATGTGCTGGCCATGGCTGCAGAGTGGTGGATTCAGTGTCTCTGCTCTCCCACTTCATGTGGTGATTCGCTAGGAGGAGGGTACTGCTGAGAGGTCCGCAGCCCACCTGGGTGTGACAGGAGGGGAGGAGGAGAAACAAGAATAAGGAGAAGGAGGAGGGTGGGATGGAGGGAGGGAGGTTAGCCATAGAGCTGCAAGCCAGATGAGACACACTGCAGAACAGGAGAGGAGCAAGGAGGAAAAGAGGGGGAAGAAAAAGATGAAGTACCTGGAGCACCAGAGCCACCCTTGGAGCTTTTGCTCACTTTAGAGCTAGAACTGATGGATGAGGACGAAGGGTGGTGGTTGTGGCTAGCCTCAGGATATGCCCTCTTGCGTGCTGAGGATGAAGAGGTGGATCCAGGAGGACCATGTGTTGTTCCTTCCATGTTGATGAGGCCTGGAGGACCCCGCAGCAGGCCTACCCCACCACCTGAGCCCTCCGTGCTTCCTCGACCATTGCCACTGTGTATATGGGGGTGACTGTGTTTGTGGTGGCGATGGAGGTTGTGCTCGGCTCCACGGTGTTTCTCCTTGCTTACCACTGGACTGGAATATTTACTCTTGTTGTTGGTGCCCACGCCTTCATCTGATGAGCTGTGGCGCTCAGAGGATGACACTTTAATCTTCATCTTAAGCTCGTCTTTGCTCTGTTGACTGCTCTTATCCATCTGGGAACCGCCACTGGACCCAGGCACAGCCAAGCGGACTTTAAGCAAGCTTTTGTCCCGTTTGTCACTATGATGGCGCCTATCTTGGCCTGAAGATGAGGAGGAAGGGACTTTCATTTTCATTGGGGAAGCAGTGGTGCTGCCACCACCACCATGGGATGTTTGGTGGGACTGTGAATGTTTTCTATTGTCTATTTGGCTCATAGTGGATGGTGCATAGCTAGAGGAGGAGGACAACAAATCCCCCCTTGTATCGCAGTCCATTACTCCACCATGCTGTTCCTGCCTACGTTTCTGCCCAGAGATGGCCAGCTCTGCAGCATGTTTCTCTCTGTATTTATCTAGTGACAGCTTCTGAGCTGGAGAAGGTTGGGCTGGTGGAGGATAAGCAGACTGAGGTGGTAGTTGATGCTTAGCAGCTCCACTCCCACCAGCTCCCTTTTGTTCTTGTTTGACTGGGTTGAAATCTATTTTTTCAGTCTTGAAAACCACTGGATGCTGAAGCAAAGAGGAAGTAGAGGTTTGCAAAGCCTCTTGGATAGAGATGCTAAGGGGTTCCTGTTTTATACAAGTGGTAGAATATCCTAGTTGGCTCTGGTTGCTCTGAGGCCATTCACTGTGGCTTCCTGGATTGTATGCGGCAGCGATGGTGTCCAGAGACAGAGGTGCTCCACTGGACTGGCCAGGCATGGGCACGGGAAAGGCGGAGCCTGCTTTGGAAAAACCTAGGCTGGAAGAAGGAATTCCAGGAAGTGAGGCATCAGCTTGGTCCTGGGCCAGTGATGGTCCAGCAAATGAGTTGTCAGTCATCTGGGCGTTTTCAGTCTTAGGCTTTTTGGCAGCTTGTGTTGCCTACAGGGCAGAAAATGAGGCTTGTAAGACTGAGGCTGCAGACACTGACAAACTAGAAATAATGCTCAATGTGGCAAGATTTCTCTAGCAGCACCTGCATAAAGTATTTACCATTTAAAAACCTGCCACCATTATCGCAAATGGATTATTTTACAGAGCGGGATGTATGTAAATTACATCTACTATATTGTATATTAATAAATAAGTAAAAATTATTTTGCAGCTAACAAACAGGGCAGCAATGTGTCCTACCCTCCAGTTGCGTATCCGCTTTAGTCGGCTGGGGGTTTTCTCCAGAATCTGCAGAAACTCATGGGTCAACTCTGAAAGTACAGGACATGCATGCCATCAAACAATTGTGTTGTCACTTCTTTCATTTCCATATTTTTTAAAGCATTTTATAAACTTGTCCTTGGTTAAATATGCTTACAAAATACAACCATACAAAAGATTAACTTCATAAAAAGCTGCAAGAGATGACTGAATTAAAGGTAACCTCTCTCACCATCAAGCAGCTCAAGCGTGACAGAGCTGTCCACGTACTCCCACCAGTGTTTCCCATCAGTAGAAACTGGGATCTCCCAGTTGGACCACTTACACGCCAGATGGATGCACACACAGGCAATTACTGTGGGCTTGTACTGGAGGCAGAAGGTAGTGAGGTGCAGACTGCATATTACGTGACAGTACAGGCATGTGAGTTGATTCAATGCAGGTGTGGTCAGGATTGGTCCCACATGTGGAGAAAGGAGAAAAACCAAAGAGGGGGCCGACAGTTTTAATATGATGCTGACACAAGTTGCAAGACTGTTGCTTAATAGTGCTGATACAGTTTAACTGACTTCATAAGACTCTTATTACAAGCACAATCATATGGTTCCAGGTATCACATGGACATAATTCCAACTATGCTTAAACGTAAGGAAATTATATATATATATATATATTAAAAAAAAAAAAAAAAAGTATTATTCCAGAAACTTGGCTTGTTTAAATGCTGGGGAATTAAAAAAAAAAAAAAAAAAAAAAAAAAAAAAGGGTAGTGAAGCAGGGAATGACTCCACTTGTAGCAGCTTAATCTGGTCATCGCAAAACACACTGATAATGAGGACATCCATGTGACAGCTACATTGTGTGTCTGACAGGGGCGTGCTCCTACAGCATCTCACTGCATAGCTCTCTCTTTGGACTATGTAAATCAAGCGGCTCAAAAATCAAAGCACTGGAGGCATACACCATAGCAGTTGTGCTGTAGAAATGTAAAGTCATCACCATATGATATAAAAATGAATTAAGTTTAAAAAGCTAATTAAATATGTGTAACCATTCTGTAAAAAGAACTGGAAACATACGGAAACAGAAACTACAACTACCAAACACTGACAGCTAAGATACATGCAAAAACTTAAAACACTTCAAGATCACCAACAAAGAATTTAGTTCTTAATTATTAGGGGCAACAGAAGTTCACCTCTTTTGAAGTGGGTATCATTGAATGTGTTAAGAGAATCAATTTTGTTTTGTTTTTGTCTTTTTAAAAAGGCCAAGACTTAGATATCTGTAATCATCTCAAACTGAAACAATGTACATACTAGTGTAACCTTAACCCATAAAGAAAAAGCTTAAAGTTAGACCTTGCCCACTTTATAGTTAGTTCAACAACAGGTGGATAACATAATGCAGAACACATTTGGTAAGGGCTAATCTCTGCAGCGAGTACAATGTCTGGAATCTGATGGTTGTAACTATAACAGTTATCAGTCACAGCCAACATTTATATGCATTTAGCAGATCTGATTGAAATCTAATTGTAATCAAATTAAAAAAAAAAATAAAGATTTTATTACAGGTTTTGCTTTTAAGCCCCAAAACATTTACACCGCTCACATTCAGCATCCAGACACTGTAAACTGAAGTTTCAGACAAAGCCATTAATAACAATTAAACCCGTTAAGGACCTGGTTTTTCAACTCAAAAACATGACATGTCCTTCAGCTCTTACATTCAGGGAAAAAGAAAAAAAAATACCCACACACACACACACACCCACACACACAAAATGCTTTTTGATCAGTACTAGAAATTAGTTACACATCATATTTTGGGTTTTTCCATAGCAGGGGGTTGTGCCAAGCCATGCAGTAAATGGTACAACAGTTTTTCCACTGCACCACACAGCAATAATAGTTGTTTCCTTGAACCACTAATAAAGATCAGTAATGTGGTAATAAACACATTCCGTTTGCTGTAACTTTTTTCCATCTTTCCATTCTCTCTATCGCTGGAGAAAGCAGTTTATCACTGAATAGCTTCCAAAATAAAGCAAAGCTAAATCTCAGTATTCAACAGAGTTTAAATATTAAGAGCAACTAATAACCAGTAAAATAAAATGCAAACACCACACGAGTCAAACTAAACTCCAAACCAGGGATGTTCCTGACGACTAATTTAATAGTCGACTAAAGAACGGTAAAAAAAATTTGACTGACCGACTAGACTAAAACTAAAACACTCAGATATAAAATTAAATTTTATGCCTATCTAGGGAACAATGTCAAAAGCTGTCTAAACAAAGGCATTTGAAACCATTAATCACGTTCTTCTATGATGAATCGCACTTTAAATGCTGTTTAACTGTACGGTACTGCGCATTATGAACACTGCTCGTTATACTCCAATAAAAGGAAGAATATGAAAATGATGTTCACGCATCATTGAACATGAGAAAATAACATCCGAAAAATGAATAACTTGCGACTTAAAAGTGTGGCGCATTGTGCCACGCATTGTCAACGATGCTCGTTGCTCTACAATTCATGACACGGATCAATACAATATACGCATCCATCCATTTTCTTCCTCCTATCCGGGGCGGCATCAGTGGAGCCCAGACCTCACTCTCATCCAGCTTCCTCCTCCAGCTTACCCCTGATTCAGGTTTCAGCTGCTACAACGTAAGTGGTCGATGTTGCTGCGTTTATACCTGTGCAGGTGCATTGCGTGTGTTAATTACCTTTCGTTCGTGCCCCAGTGTTAGAAATGCGGTGTCGGCCGACAGAAACATAAAATTCTGGCACTTTTTTCCCCTCCTGGGTCCTACTCTCAGTGTTTTTAAGGCACAAACACATTTGTCCCGCTAGTTTTCTCACTTCTTTGTACAAACCGGAAATGCGGGGAAGGAAGGGTGTTTCTTTGGAGGTGCACTTACGTTTTGGCATTTTTCTATAACGATGTAAAGGCTGCAGCTCCATCTGGTGGCAGGTGGCTGCATAACATTTAAGACAAACATTTACCAGCACTGGGTTAATTAAAACCTTAATTAGGCTAACCGACTAGTACGTCTGGTACCGACTAGGGTTTAATATTTTTCCCGAAAATGACATGAATCAAATCCCGGGAAATGACGAGCCATTTCCCGGGAATCCCGGGAAAAAGTTTATTTATTTTTTATTTTAATTAGGCCTTCTGTAGCCTGTGTCGGCCTTAACCTATTCTGATATTGTAGAGGTAGCTTTCCAGCTATGTCCTGTTATGCCCAGTAGGGGGTAACGTCGGCTTGATTAACGCAATAAAACCTACATCTCGACATTGGAGTGCTCGAGCTATGCGGTGTTGTATCGTTCCTCAACACTCCCTTAACAAATATAATTCGAATATTCCTCCATTGTACATGGAATTATACCAAGATATTTTACAATTGCTGGTGCAAAACAATACGGTTCATCTCCACACAGCATTGATAAAGGCTCAGCCACGCTGTCGTGGCGACATCTGTTGCACTATATCTCCACCAGTGGAACGCTGTAATAGTCATTGAAAAGTTAACTACCATACTACACTATAATATGACATAACACAGGGCCTTGAGTAATGCACTACGACTTGGTCATTGCCATTCTGACAACAGCAAATTTATAACACCGTGTCTGAGGGTTAAAGTAGGTTCGCTGTGAATCGTCTTTTGAAAAACTGGCCGATCCTTATAGCCTAAAAAATATACATTTTACTCAACTCCATTTTAAAAGCGAAATATGTTAAAACAATCTATTTCATGATAATTTCTTCACACATTAGGCCCGTATCCTAATTCATGATTGTTAGTAAGCGGCTGCAAACGAGGAAAAGAAACACTCGAAGTTAAACAGATATTTCTTTATTGTTCAGGGCAGGCATATTTTATAGGCTATATAATGCAATATAACAATATATAATAATATAAAATTATATAATACAAAATACTTTAGGGTAAACACATTGCCTACGATTTCAACAAATTAAAGAGGAAAAAAGTACAACTGTGTAATACCTCTATTAAAACGCTTGAGATGAAGGCTGAAGCCTTAAACGGAGGCTGAACGTGCCTGAAATGAAGAGTAATGCTTTTCGCATTAAACGAACCCTTCTCTCAATATTTCCTTAAATTTAACATTCTGAAGCTTTCTTTTCTTTCTGAAAGTCAAATCAACGCGCGCGACTTTTTTCCCGGTTTCCCGTCTAACGTTTCCCGGGAAACGGGAAATGGTTCTGATCGCATTTCCCGGGAATCCCGGATCCCGGGATTAAACCCTAGTACCGACTAGTAACAATAGCAACAACTAGTCAGTTAGTCGAGTAACTGCGCACATCCCTACCCCAAACCACAGGAGACCAGGTGGATCAAGTCCACTGGAGTGGAAAAACAAGGCTAGCAGTCAAATGCCGAAAACAGTTGCGGCTGGCATTCTCCTGAACAATAGCAGTTGCCACTCAGGCAAAACCTCCACATCAACACTGGTATAAGAGGAGAATAAGTCAAAAGATGAAGCAAAGACCCCCCCCCCCCCGTTCCCCCCCCCCCCCCCCCCAGATTCCACTCTTAATCTCTGAGCATCTGTACTGATAGATAACTCAAATGTCTGTAAAAACCCACAAGATCAACCTGGCGGTGGATGGAACGTACTGATGCAGTTAAGAAGCTGGTTAAAAAAAACTTAACCCAAAACACAACATCCCAGGTAGAATATATTTTGTCAGTTATGTGACGATATTGTGCCGGCTTCTGAAGAGTTACAAGGTTAAACTGAAAGTGTTAATCTTTTACTTAAAATTTAAATTTCTATTGAAAATTCTACACAGGCTACTTTTGTGCTGCCTCACTACTACTGCACTATAATGTGCTGGTAACCTGTTGCAATAAAGTCCCACTTTGAATTAGGTAATCGATAATCAATTACAGAAGCTTGTTGGAAAAGAAGGATGGAAGATGCACTTCATTTTGTTTGCACTAATAAATACTGCTGCCTGCAAGCTGCAATTACTGATAAACTGCTGCTCTTTATGCATTTTTTAAACTGTCATAAATATAATTATAGCAAATTTTCTTAAAATATTGTGATATATTTTTGTGGCTACCCACACCTACTCTGCTGTAAGGTTGTAGTGGAAATACATTTCAGCATTGCTCGGCTTAGCATGGTGTGGCTCAAGTGGACCAACCTGGGCTACTGGTAAAACCCTCATATTTTGCAGGTCCTTAATGGGTTATAATTAAGTTTTTCTTAAGCTTAAATTAGCTTAAAGCTAGAAGTACATTTCATGACAATCAAACATTACAAAAGCTGAATATAGCTACAGAGATAACACATTTTGAACAAATTCAAATGAAAAACAACATTTTAAAAATTAATCTGCGGTACTTACCGGAAGGCCCTCTATGAGAAATGTTTACATCTGTGAAATCTTTAGCTGCTATTCAGGCTACCAAAGTGTCTTTCTTTTAGAATTATGCACTTTTTTGCAACCGAACAAACGTGTGGGTTTCAAGCGCACCACTACACTTCACATCTTGCATTCAACCCATCTGTGCCAACACGTGGTCCCTTGTACAATACACCGCACTGCAACTGGGGCCGGTAACGCTACAAGCCACCACGTCCCGCTACCTTGGAAGAAGGGAGGGGAGCTGAGGGGAGGAGGCAAGCGTCCCAACAACCACCAGTGCAAGTAGGGCCCGTTGGACACTGAAAGGGTACCCTGCATTACAGGAAGCTATGGTGTGCAGTCAAAGTGCAACAAAGAGGGGCAGGATAACAACCTGTTGGTAGCCATGAAATAGGAAGTCTGTGCCAGATCCTTGCTTGCTGTAAGAGAGAAGAAAAAAGAAAAAAAAAAACAGAAGAAGGAAAAAAGAATTACATTTTCTGCAAACCAAAATGATTTTTTCATTATTATTAGGACAGAATGTCAAGTTTATTGTTTAAGCTGACTTCCAATGCACTAATTAAGACAAGACCGAGACTGGGAAAAAAAAAAAAAAATTATGCAAGCTCATGCAACATTTTGGAAATTTTTAGAGAGCTGTAGTACTTGACCTGAATAGAGAATTTTTTATCTCTAAAAGGGCTTCTAGCCAGAGCGACAGGAAATTCCTACTATTGTAATAAAATGTTTACAACCAGTTTAGACCATTTAAGTTTTATTTACCTAAGCATAACAGCATTCTCCTGCTCATCAGGAGCAGGCTTGTCTGTTACTGTACACGGATTCTAATTTCTGCAAAGGTTACATGGACTTTGGGTTACAGTTTACTCAGGCAGAGGAGGACAAAGCTTGCTCTGCATGCGTGCCAACACAATTCACCAGTATGGGCACATTTTATCGATTTTAAAGACAGCTACCTTTTCTAAACTGTGGCACCAAGTAGCTTTAGACAATCAATTTGTATGAGGGAAATTAAGGTTATTTGGTATGTTTTTAAAAGGCACACATTTGCACATGTACTAGAAAAAATAAATCTGAAAAATATTTTCTAGCTGCATTTTTGCAGATTTTAGATTAAGATTATAGATTACAGTTTTGGTGACAAGTAAATAACTGTGGCTAATAAGACAACAGAAAAACATGGAATCCTAATTTAGGGGCAGTTTAAGACAAAATGAAAGAGTAATATTTCAGAAATAATTCAATCTCAGTCTTGCCTCAACAAGTGTTGGCAAATGCCATTTATGCTACTGTCAAAAAGGTTCATAAAAAGAACAAGGCTAGTGGTCATGTAAGCATTAAATCAGCAAGGTTTTCATCCCCTTGCCCACCCATATCTGAGGTGGGATAAACAAGAGCAGAGGGCACAAAGAGCAAAGAAGGAAGCCTCTACCTCGCACTAGCTGGGTACATTTCACCACATCAGTGTGTGGGTGATCAATAGTTATTTCAAAGCCTGGAACAAAATACATGACAGGTGAGTTCAACACAGACATAGCGGGGAGGTGACATGTCATTGTATGATTAAAAAAAAAATAATGTAATTAATGAAAATTAGGGCACATCTGCATGTTAAAAGTAGATTTTAGAGCTTGATGGTCAATTTAAGGCTGTTTAAAGAGAGACCGAATTGACTTGAATGACAGACTTTTCCCTACATTTTAAGTAGGAGCGCACAAACTGTTCTAGCCAAACCAGGGATGCACCGATCCAATATTTGGATTGGGTATTAATCCAATTCTGACTCTAAAGCTGGCTCTCTATCAATGAGCCACTCAATTCTATTCTGTTCAGTGTCAGAGGCATTATACAATGTAGAAGCCAGAAGAACATTTTTTTCTGGGGGCACTTGTTGGGAAACTTTTATGTACTGTACTTGCATTTATAGAGCCTTTTTCCAGTCTTATTGACCACTGAGCTTTTATTTTACTTACAGTACCATAAACATATAGTAATCCACTCATTTCACTTCACGCATTCAGTTACGTGGAAGAAAAGGAGAAACTAGCACGACTGTCACGTACAGCAATGTGCAGCAGCCTATTAACTTTCACACTGAGCTGAAGACTATTGCAAATAAATGAGATGAACAACAATCCATTTACACAATACATTGTTATATTTATTTTGAGCCTGTTGCCATGCATTATTTTATGAATACTAATCCAGTAAATCGACATTCTAATTTCTTATCTCTTATTTTATAAATATAGGAAAGTAATGTTTAAGCTGGACGTGTTGCTGCCTTACATTACATATATTCTTTTCCTCAGTAAAGAATATGGCTTACCATTTCAATACTGGTACATGGTAAGTACGCAGTATCAACAGATAGCTAAAGCCAAGGTATCAGCGTAGTATCAGAAATTGGAAAAGTTGGATCGGTGCACACCCAGTCACAACAGAAGATGTTGCGATTATGAGGTGTATAAAAAAGTTGAAAAATATTCCTATGAACAACTGTTCACAGTATCATCAATATCATATTCACCAAAGCATTAGCAAAAAAGAAATGACATGTCACCTTTACATGATTCATTGAAAACATGAGAAAATAACCATATGCAAATAATACATTTCAGTCAGCAGGTTGTGGTAAATAATTTCAACAGTAATCAATAGCACTACTCCCTTACTTAGAATTAACCAATGATATTGACAAACAAACCGCTCTCAAGTCATCCACTCCAGTCACCACTACTCACCCAGGGTCTGCAGCACTATGGATTCAAGTATCACCAGCTCTTGAGCTTGCTGGAGGTATGCCTGAAGTTTGATAGACAGTCATTACAACACAACTGTAATGCGTCTATTAACCTAACCCCCTAACAACTGATTTCAAATGGCCAAAACTCCAAACAGAGAGGCTCATTACACAACTACTGCAAGACCAGTTAGGTGTATTTGTTTGGTACACACCAACTAAAGGCCAGTGCAGGATAATAAAAGGCCTTACACAGGGCAGGAGAATGTGACACAACCAGTTTAACACAGGGAAACCATGACCACTGAGACAACTGGAAAGAAAAAAAAAAATAAATAAATAAAAAGAATGACAAACTATGCAAAGATATTGATACTTACATTACTTTTTGTGTCTAGAGGCGGTTCTTGTGGATTTAGGCAAGCATGTGCAACTTTGATTACATGTTCGAGTTTCCGAGGTTGCTCTTCCACTTTTGCAGCCAAGAATAGGGTAGTTGGAGATATTATCTGCATAAAATCAAAGAGGTGTGCATTTTTGTCAAGTCTATCCAACATGTGGTTGTGGGTAAACAAGATAGCTATATTAAGAATACTTACATTTCTATGGAATTTGGTGAAAGAGTGGTGCATATAAAATCTATGCATGTAAACAATTGCTGTGTTTATTGTTAATTGAGAGCTGGAGGATGAGTCAAGGAAATATTTAAAATTTGTTTAATGACAGAGCAAATGGCTAAATAAAGATTCAACTCAATACTTTATCAATGGTAACTTAGTTTGCATTGTAACTGTTTTAAAAATTGCTAAGTGCGTCACAGTTTGACTAAAACCACACAGACAACCTTACACACACACACACACACACACACACCCCCCAGCTCAGCAAGCTAACCAACGAGAGCACCAGGTAAGATACGCCCATTGCACTATAATAACCCCGTTCTTTGTTATCCAGTTAATAAGTGGCCACTGCTTTTCTATTTTTAGTGAGAGTGACCTTGATCTTGACCCCAGTGAACCCATATACAATCTAGGGTTGCAACGATTCCTCAAGTAACTTGAATAATTCGATTATAAAAAATCCTCGAAGCAAATTTGTTGCTTCGATGCTTCGTTTGAACTCTGCAGCGCCCAGGTGTCTCAGTGTAAGTGGAGTGTTTCATCTGCATTAGCACCATTAAAGTTCTCCGTCGGCATTGTCTACTTCTTGTGGGTTTAATGGCAGTTGGCAAACCAGCTTAGAGCTGCATTACTGCCACCTACTGGACTGGAGTGTGGATCAGGCGTTAGGAAAAAAAAAGCAAAAAACCCTCAGGTTCTAAAAAGGTCTCTGTCACTGCAACGGATTCCCTTTGACATTGAGTGGATCATCGCTGACACATTTTTCCACACCTCCACAGCTCTCTGCCATGTCTGTGTGTTGTGCTCCCTGTGCTGAAAATTTCAGCTGTTTTTTTTTTTTTCTTTACTTCAGCTGTTAGCTCCCAGAATGGATCGCTATAACCATAGACACCACCGTCTGCCAGCAGGCATTAGCAAAAGCGATTGTTCTGTACCGGAAGCCCCACCCATCATAATATTTTTATACTTTAATCCCTGATTAGTGATTAAAAATAGACCTGCACTAGTACAGAACACACTAGAAACGTATTGAGAAAATGCTTGCATAAAGCATTGCAACATTATGCTCATGCAGATCCCAATTTTTCAACAAAACCACTGATAACAGCAGCAGGAGGCTGCTTTACATTCAGTCTGTCTGCGCAAGCGCAAAGGGGCAGAGCTGCTATACAGACGGTGCGCTCAGGTGGCGTGAAAGGAAACATTTTTCTAGTGTCCAAAACAGAAGCTTTTTCCCTGTAGCCACCATTAAACCTTTAATGGGACACAGCTGGAGGTCCTTCATCAACCACTTGATCAGCAAGTGAAGAAAAGAACTTGCTGGTCCATACACCGCTGTTTGTTTCACAGCGAAAAATCTGCAGTAAACCCATGGAAGTTAAAATATGTATATGAACCATTAAGACAAAAGTATTTCTTATCTGATTACTCGATTAATTGATTTAATAATCGACAGAATACTCGATAACTAAAATAATTGATAGTTGCAGCCCTACAATTGTTAGAAAGTCTCAGTAGCTCTGCTATATATGTAGGGGCGTGTTTATGTTGAGCTTTGTATATTCATAAAATTTTTAAATGGATTCTTAATTTCACTGGAAGCCAGTGAAGGGAAGTAGAAGAGCATGATATGGGCTAAGAAGGAGTGAGAGATTCACGTAAAAAGTGAGTTACAATAATCAAGGTGGGAGAAAATTGTACTTAAAGTTCCAAATGACCAAATGAGAGAAAATGTTTAATTTTTACACTATTTCTCAAATGAAAGAAACAAGACTGGATGAGCTTTGAGATGTGAGACTCAAACTCCAAATACTGGTCAAAAATAATGCCAAGATTCTTAGCAGATGATTGAAGTTGTCGGGGTCAAACAAGAACCTCAGTTTTGCCTGGATTAACTTTAAGGAAATTTGAATACATTTGATTATTAATAGTGAAGCACTTATAAAGGTAGAAGGTTGCTGAGGTTGTTTGGCTTAACAGAAAAGTACAGCTTTGTACTGGCAGCATACTAATGGCAGGAAACTATTAAGCAGATGGCCAAGGGGTAGCATACTGTGAAAACAGAACCAGTACAAGGACTGAGCCCTAAGGAACCCCACATGTGAGGGGTGCAGATGAGGACACTCTTTAATCTTTCTCAAAGATTTCGTCTCCCTCAACCACCTGAAGGACCTAATGTAGGACAACTTTCTCAAAGATTTTTGAAATTAAAGGGAGTCTGGCTGTTTATCAAGTCATGATACATCACTGTGCATCTTATTGGCGTGAAATAACAGCCTAAATGATTAAAAACAGTAAATAAAACTCGAAAGCTAATCCTCTAAGGATGTTGCAAGATACTGTATAAAACAAGATAAGATAGTGTTTAACGGTGATACAACGGTATCATTCAGGTCACGCACTCAATCGAATAAATACCGTTACTGCGTACATAAAGCACATTAATGCGTGAAGACGTATATTTCTGTGTCTACCAGAAGTTGCAGACTTGACTCAAACTAAGCCTTACTAATAGCTAGTAAAATAGTTCGCACGCCATATTAGCGCGAAGCTAAACGGAAAACAAGTAAAGTGATACGCATTACTGTGCTTACAGGCTTAATACGAGAAAATTATTTTAACAGACATAAAAGAAAACCAAAGCACACCAATCAAAAAAAACGCGCGTCTTGCTCCCTAACCTCTGAAGCAGCGTAAAACTCAGCTAGCGGGCCGTAGCCAACGATTAGCTAGCGCCATGTCTCCGTCCAGCCTGCTCGAGGATAAGTTTATTTACAAAGGATACACGTTGAGTCTTTGACCCATATCTTGGATCAGATTTGCCGCTTGCTGTCGGTAAGAGAGCTCCCGATCTGGTTCTACTCCACATCGGCGGGACGGCGTGTTTTCGAGCTGCTCCCGGGTGAAAAACCATTTCGACGAAGACCCCCGGCACGCCGCCATTACTCCCCAACGTTCGCCTGGGCATCAAGAAAGAGGATGTGACGTCAGCGTCGCACAGGAAAACACGACCCTTCCGATTTGTGCGCCCGGTTTTTAAAATATTAACATGCAGTTTTACAGCATCTCATTTGCGCCGTGGATCACAGCGAAAATCTCATTTTGCCAGTCTACCTTCACACAAAACAATTATAAAATTTCTAATGAAATAAAAATAAAGATCCAAGATTAAAAATTAATTAAGAATTTTATAAAAGAAAGTGATAAATTTGCAAGAAATAAAATGAGTTAAAAAGGCCTGATCTTCAGAACCTGAGTTGTACCTGTTTTGTTATATTAATATAATAATAAAACAATATTATTACATGAGAACACAAACTTTATTTCAATCTAAATTCTAATTCTAATCAATGCACTCAGCTTGAACACTGAAGAACATGAGCAGAGAAAAAGACATTTTTTTTTCTAAAAAAAAAAAAAAGCTCTATTTGTTATTGCCTACATTGTAGAGGCCGATGACTTTGCCTCACCTAAACAGAAATATGAGCACTGTCTGGGATCCCTTTAATGGGATGTTGTGGGTGTGTATTGTCCTTAACGATGAGGCCGCTCCACTGATTTATTGAACTGATTTTTTGAGAGCCTACCTGTTCTGAACAGTCTAGCTTCCATGCCACACTGTAACCGAGGTCGTGCGACACTCTCATCTGTAGAAGTTGTTTAGGATTTCGGTCGACATGCTAAATTTCCTGAGCTGTCTCAGGAAGTGCAGTTCTTGCTGCTGGGTGTTATGAGACCAGGTGAAATTCTCACTGATGCATGTACAGTACCAAGGAATTGTCTCACTGATGTATATTGGAGTGTGCCACTGCATCCTCTTCCTCGGATCAGCAATCATGTCTTTGTTCTTATTTACATTTCTGGGAGGGTTATTTTCCTGACACCAGGCCACCAGTCCTGCTGCTTCTCTTCTGTCTCCTCCCCATCAATAATCAGCCCAATCACTGTGGTGTTGGTCTGGGAGGGCACACAGTCAAATGTGAGGAAGGTGTACAGCAGTGGACTCAGCACGCACCTCTGAGGAATGTTCATGTCTGGTTTCCAGCCCTGGCTGACTGGGAATTGTCTGACAGGAAGTTCAGCAGACAATTACAGAGAGAAGGTATCAGCCCAAGTGAGAGGAGCTTCTTAAAGAGTCCCTGTGGGATGGCAATGTTGAATGCTGAGGTCTAGTCAATGAACAGCATTCTTACATATGTGTTCCTACCTTTTAAGCGTGAGGGCTGTGTCTGTATTTTATTAAAGTCCCCTTATAACGGAAGAAATTTTTAAAATAATTTATATCATAAATATATATTTTAAAGTTTACAGCTAATTGTTTTTTACAGGCTACTGATGATTTAAATTTGAAATGGACACGTTCATCAAAGGCTGAAACCACTGATCACCATAATAACAATCAGTGCTTTGGGTGTCCAGATGTCCTGTTTTATGTGGGACTGGATAGGATTTTATCCTCTGACCCTTCATCTCACAGACCTGGTCAATGTCCCAAATTTTCATTGTTTCAAAAGTGAACCCACCAGGAATGTGTGGCTCACAGATGAAATCCAGAAACACTTAAGAGACAGAAGAGAAGCTGAAATAACAGTTAACAGTTCTTGCAAGAGAAAAGGAGAATACACATGGACACAGAGACCATCGGGTCACAGAAAAACAAACTTTAGCTTCCATTTAGTAAGTAAGTCAAGGCAAGATGAGAACAGTCACAAAGTGCTTTACAGCAGATTCAGTAAGAAACAATCAACATCATAATAATGACACGGAGACACACAAGCAAACAAAATTAACATAAACACATAGCACGACTCAAATGCCTGTCTAAACATACGAGTTTGAAGCTGCCTTTTAAACGAGGCCACAGCGTGAACAGCACAAAGGAAGAGTGGCAAACTGTTCAGTAGCTTCAGAGCTAAGGCACAATCAACCTCAGGTTTCAGACGCGTATGCTGAAAAATGTATTGTGCAATTTATTTAGGTTTTTCAGGGAAAAAATGTAACTGATGATGTAGAAGTCTCAAAAACTGACAAATGTTTCAAATATGATACACTTGGCATTAACGGGTTGAATTGTATCTTGAGGCACTTTGTTACTAGCAGCTTGTCACAAAAACAATAATAATAATTTGTTCCCACTTATTTAGCCGAATCTATGAAAAATGTAAAAGAGCACACAGTTTGACAGACATAAAATATTATTTTTGCATCAACAAGAAGATTCCCAGAGAGCTATTTGCTGAAAGTTTGGCATTTCTCAGAATAATGTGCAGTATGTCCTTAAAAAATCTGAAGAAACTGGATGCGTACTGGACAAGTGGCAGGCCAAAGAACTATCTGCAGCAGATGAACTGCATCATCTGAGTGGTCAAAGCCATTTTACTGTATGAAATAGAGTACTACATCAACAGTGAGTAACAACCATAGCAGCATAACGGGCTATGTCATCATATTAGCATTTTTATTTATAGCCTACCAAAAGGCTGCAACTTAAAACAGATGGAAAATTAGTTACATTCAAACATTACTATTATGATATAAATAGAATAGAATACATACTGACAATAACAACCTCAAATGTCTCTTCTTAGATCCACTTTTTATATTGAGTCTAAGCAAAAAAAACAAACAAGGTACAATGCTTACTTTATCATGCTAAATAACAATAAAAATGTTCTGTAATTAAAAAGATGTTTTCAAATCATTCATACAGTAATATTTGGAAAAATCACTTGCACTTAATCACTGTCAATCTAAGCAGTTGTATTGCAGCATCATGTTATATAAAATGCTCGCGCTTCAGTCCCAAGAATTCTAGTGCGTTTCCGGCAAGCAGTTTATCCTGCAACACAAAAGTGTCATTATTTTATTAAAAAAATCATCCATTAAAATCTACAACAAACTTTTAACCTATTTTAAAATATGTTGGCTGGTTTTTAACATTCAACATTACTTATTATTTGCGCTAATATAAAGTCTTTCCTTTCTTACCATGTGTGAGAGATTCATCACAACAAAATTGTTCTTCGTGTATTGTGTAAATGAATGAAAGGAGAATGCTGCTACCTTCAGTGTGTCGTCAAACTCATCCATTGACTCAATGAGTGATCCTGGCTGCAGCTCACCGAGTGGGAATGGGTAATCTGTTCCCAGCATCACTTTATCCTGGAACAAGAAAATGTGAACTTAGAAAATTATGAAGTGGTGAAAATAGGAATAGCTCCTGCCATCAGCACAGCCATTCTGAAACATCAATGTTTCCACACATCAGTGCTGCACTGTGCCACACAGCTTTTTGAATCTAAGCCAAGGTTAAAGTGGTTTTACAGAAATAATGGCTGAAATATTTACAGCCACCCCACCCCCACATTCTCTATGCTCAAAACTGTCTCCTGTACTCCTTCACTGCCTTTTGAATCTATCAACCCTCCCTTGCCATCAAAGAGGTATGACCCGTGGGCTGAATGAATGTTGGACACCAGCTCACTTTTCCAATAACATCAATGAGCAGCTTCAGGGAGGCGGGGTCATGAACTAGGGAGTCAGTGTAAAAAGAACCGAGGTATTTCCGTGGACTGATATCGTTGTCGACTGCACACAGGTCAGGGCGGACTTTGTGGCCGTGTTCAATTCTGCCAACAGTGAATGGGAAAGAGCCACCTGTAACCAAATGAGCACAGGTACTAAAGGTCAAACAACAACACAGTGCTTTCTTTCATCTTAAATTGAGCATGAAGTAAGGATACACTGAAATTGGCTGCCTAATGATTTCAATATACTACTGTGATATGGAAACCAAAATGATGAGTAAGATGTTATCTCTTCTATACCTCCATGAGCAAAGCAGACTTTCAGTTTAGGAAATCTCTCAAAGATACCACCAAATATCATCGAGCAAATAGCCATGGTTGTCTCAGATGGCATACCTTTGGAAGGGAAAAGATTAAAAAAAAAAAAGATTTATTTTTTCCTATGAACTTAAAGCATATAACTGTATGGTAAGTGGTAGAAGCAGATGTGTCATTGGCCATATTCACAAAGCATTAAATAGCATCTGAGAGCTAAATATAAAATGGAGAAATGATTACTGATTACTTAATCAGTCATTCTATAAAACCCAAAATTAGTGCTGTTTATATCATTAGCTGACTAGACCAGTTCCCACTCCATCTCCCTCACCCACTAGCCAGGGTAGCCAATACTTAGCCATCCTTCCATCTGTCTGCATGTCCCATGGGTGGACAAATATGGAACAGCCCAGCTCCTCTGCTTCCTGCAGTGAAGACACACACTGCAGGATCAGTATTCATCAGTGAATGAGAAATTAGGCCATAAATAAAAATTGAAATTAGTGGAACCAATTAGCTGTATAGAAAATGTAAGCGCAATTAGTAATACCATCACCATGATCCCCATCTTATTATGCAAGGATGTAAAGTCTCACAGCATAGAAGGGATAGAGTTCGGAGGCATTGAGGTCCCAGTTGTTGATATGCGACCCAATCTGGACCCCAGGGAAACCGAGCTCTTTAACACAGCGCCTCATCTCCAGCACAGCTAAATCAGGGGCCTGCATGGGCACCGTGCCCAGGCCCACAAACCTCTTGGGGTGGCTACGCACTGAGTGAGCCAAACTATCATTTAAAAGAATACAGAGATCCAGTGTGTCATGAGGTTTAGCCTGAGATTAAAACAGAAGAAAAAACAAGTAAATATATCTGAAAACGAAATGTGTTTTTGTCACATTCTTTATTTTCGTGTGGATACTTTTAGATTGAAGAAGTTAGTTAAGCAGATTGTGGTATTGCAAAGTTTGCTTCTTTGTTATTAGTACTGGTAGGCATAACTCAGTTATCTGAGACACAGTAAACACCACTCTGAAGCTTTAGATCTAACTGCTGTTCTGACTGACTGCATTTACCCAATAACTGAACATCACAGGAACGGTTGAAAGGGCCTGCAGAGTGACACCTGAAGACCATGGAAGGAAAAACTGCTTTCAGGTATCGATAAGATGAAACTAACAAACAGCTGAAACTATCATTTGTGTCTGTGCATTTACCGTGTTTATCCATATCCCGTATACGAGCATCTGGATCCCAGCAGTTTTCTTGAATTACCCGGAAAACCTTCCCATCCTTCATCATCTTTGCTTCACCCTAAAACACAACATTAAGACCACTGTCAGGTCTAGTTCAAATTACTACAGTTAACACATTCCCTTTCTTTTCTTTTCCTTGGATTGTCTGTGGACAGATTTCTTTTCATGTTCTTGGTCATTTTTATAATACCAATTCTGAAAAAGTTGGGGCGTTGTGTAAAATGCAAATAAAAACTGAATGCAATGATTTGCAAATCTCATAAACCCATATTTTATTTACAACAGAACATAGAAAGCGTGCCAGAGTCATAATGTGACTTTTAGATTTACTAACAAAACTGAACCACATGATGGCAGCAGACAGTTGATTTTTTATTAAATATTTCCTGGGTGAATCCATACCTGTGTAACAAAGAGTCTCTTAAAAAAAAACAAAACAATATCAATAATTTGAGCTCAAGCATTAATTCTGAAGATTAAACTGTTCATTCTTAGGTACACTTTCTTAATACCAAAATGCTCAACCCATGTTTGATGATAAAAGTTGCACTGGCTATAAGTGCCAGGCTGCTCTGTGTCCGGACGGGTTACGTCTGTTTGAACTGAATCACTCTACTGATGCAGTGGCCCCTCGCTGAGTTCTGCAGCTGCTCACGTAGCCAGGACCAACCTGGCAGGTCCACGGGGTGGAAGCAGCCGCCAGCTGGGATGAATCTGCTGTGTGCTCAACAAAGTATGCAGTGCGTAAGTGTTCCTGCACCTGTACCCTGTCTGTATCTGCATAAGAAAATAGAGAAAATAGTTATTTACCTTGCAGTGATGGTGAAGCTGGACAAATCCATCATAGCCATACCTCTGAAACACGTGAAAAATACAGGATTACTAATCCTTAAATACTAAAATATCACATATAAATATGTGATGGATATATGATGGATTTGACTGCAGATTTGTTGTGTTTGTAAACAAGATCAGTATTCAGGATCTCCCACCCTGCCAGAAGAGCCTGTATCGATTTTATTATCCCATCTGTGAGGGTTTGGTCATCATCCTACAGGACTATCCACCCAGAATAACTAAGACATTGCCTTTTGAGGCTGCTCACACATTTTGCATACAAATGAAGCTGCAAAAGATCTATGTGAGCAATACTGCTAGAAAAGCCCCTTTTTCATATCCATGCAAATCAGCTCCACGGTGTACTTAGATGATGCGACACAGGAGCTTCAGTTTTTCAAAATGCAAGATGGGTTTTACATCCGTGTTTGAGGCGTGGATCAATGGTCTCAAGAAGCCATTTCACTGAAAGGTGGCTGTAAGTGAAATGTCTCCATGTCAGTTTAACAGTGAAGTTGATATAAAGTTCAAATAATGTTGCGCTTAAGAATTTAGGACCTCAATACCAACTAAGACCACATGGTAAGACTGCTTTACTGCCTTGATTCCTTTTTTTTTTTCCAGAATTTTTGGGAAAGATTCCCCCAAATAGTTTTGAAATGATGTTTCACACATCTGCCAGGTCGACACATTTGTTTCAAGTGAATGCAACACTTTTTAATGAATTGTTTTGTTTACATTGACTTTTGTCCTACATTTTTAAAAATTTGTCAGAAACTCTTCATGCAATTAATTTAGAAATGTTGTAAATATCCAGCAGCATGTATAATAATCACTCTGAGTTTTGATTTATGCAGGAAATATATATATATATATATATATATATATATATATATATATATATATATATATATATATATATATATATATATATATATATATACACATATATACATATACATACATATACATACATATACATATATATATATATATATATATATATATATATATATATATATATATATATATATATATATATATATAAATATATATATATACATATATATATATATACTTTCCTTCACTTGGAAAAAAAAAAAGGATGCATTGAGATCCTCCAGGATCCTCAGGCTTTAGCCCATGCCTTCCGTTCAGCTCTAAATGTGGGAAATGATTAGCCAGGCAGCGACAGAGACATAAGGGCAGGAACAGATAAACCAAGTCCAATGTCTATTGATTAAAGTTTAACCATCCATAGACAGCACAGATTTATGTGGACTGTTACTCTCCTTGCTGAAATCCATCTGAACAGGTCTATAGATTACACATTACTAGCATTTAATAGCCACAGTTCAAGCTAGGGAAGTGATACAAATATATATATATTTTTTTTAACCCACTGACCCACTCCAAGTGAGATCTGATCTGTAAACTGCGGGTTTACTTAACGCTGAAGCTGCGTGCTGTTAAGACCCAAATCAGCTTGCTTGCAGTGCCTACCTGCTTCAGGTCGGGCCACTCCTTTGGTAAAATATGATTGTGAATATCAACCTTCATCCCTAGGGTTAGTCTCGGAAAACGTAAAAAGTCTGCTGCCCACGATATCCTGGAAAAAGTGCGGGCAAATTCACTCCCCGCCCTCAGCCTGAAACCAATGACCGACAGGTGAATGGCTGCTCCCGCTGCTGCTGGGACATTTATTGCCCAATCTTTGAAACAAACAGAAAGTCAGATCATTAGTCTGATGGCTCTGTAAGGTCATTAATATTGAAATTCAGAACCATCAACTTGTTTTCAAAATGCATTTACGACCCACTAATAACAGATACACACAAACCTACTCATTTAACTGGCTGCCTTCATTATACCGAGTCTGAATTTCGTGCTCATGATCTTGCTTAGACGCATGATTATGTTGCAGGATGTCACATCATGGTTGCGTCTTGTTTTTGTGTCTGATTTATCTAGGCTGCGCAGTCTGAAATTCACCGACATCATCCTCATCAGCCAACTTTATGTCATCGCTTGCACATGCTCGAGGACGCCACCTGGTGTTACATTAAGGTTGTTCACCCAGCCAGGGGTGCGAGCTTGAGCTAATAAGCAGGGTACACCCAGGACAGGTGTCCAGGCCATCAAAGGGGTAACAAGGTGATACAGACAATTCACGCCCACATCCACAGCTACGGCCAATTTAGAATTACCAATTAATCTAACATTTAAATATTTTTAAGGTCAGTTGTGGCAGCAATTTATATTTATGCAGGCCATTAAGTTGCTCAGTAGCCTATAGAATCCCTCTCTGAAGGTGCAGGGGTTGGGCTATGGGTCTTCTTTGTGCATAAATCTTGGCAAACTGAAAGAGAAACTGTAAAAATGCTTGGGTAATTCAGGGCAGATGTCACCTCATGTTCTGATTCTGAATTAGAAGCTGAGTTATGGGGGGAGGAGAGAATCAGGAAAGGGAGGAGGGGGGAAAAACTTGAAGGTACCGCCTGCTAGATTCACAGCAGATCTCAGCAATTTATCGCATTGTCGCATCTAACCCTAAACTGTGTCTAACTGGCTCAGCCTGCAGGGTATTTACACTGATCCCACAGTGCTGAGTTCTCTCAGAGGGAGTTGCTTCGCTGCTGATGCTAGGAAGATAAATCCTTTATCTCCCATCTTGTCTTATCGCCATCTCTTCTCTCTCCCCTCTGCGCAACGGAGTCGACACCGGTGGCATATTGGACGCGCTGGATGGCTGCTGCACTTATCGAACCGGTGTGAATCTTTCTTTTTTCATCATCCTCATCTTCCTCTGAGACTGAAAACAAAACAACCGCAGTAAGAATGACAGACCAGGTGACCCAAGAGTCCTACCCCGTCCCAGACCCGACTGTTGTGGATCCCTGCCCGGCCGCGGTGCGGAACGGCCAGTGCGCCCCGGATGGCTTCACCAACCACAATCACCAGCAAGCCAAAACCCCCACGGAGCCTGAGTCATTCACCGTGGGCCAGGAGATGAAAATCACAGACACGGTGGAAGGAGAAGGTAACTTGGCATACCCATGTCAGGTTTGAGAATGTATTGTGAAAGTTATGGATGCTCATGTGCGTGCAGGGGGGGGGGGGGGGGGGGGGGGGGGGGGGGGGTCGCCCTGGAGAGATGGGATGGTTATTTTTACTCGTGAGGTATTTTTAGTCTGCTCCTCTTTGAATAATAAATGGCAGTCATTCATCAGCAGGATTCATAACAGACCAGATCAGAATTTAAAGCTTTAAAATTGCTTCAGCCCTTAGACCCATTCATTCATTCATTCATTTGCAGACATTGGCCTACATTGCCTGGGGGACAAAGTTGCCATTTTTTAAGACATGCAACTAGAGGCTGGTCGTTTACATGCATGTTTCACAAACCCTCCTGTGTTCCTTTGCATTTGCTTCATCACTTTTCAACTAATATTTTCAACTAATATATTCGAGTTCATTATTCAATATGCATAAAACATTCGAAACAAAACAATCCCCAATGAATTTAAAAACAGAGCCTTGCTCATACAATATAGGCAATAAGTTTGGGTTTATTAAATATAGTGAATGTTTATTAGATTTTTCAGCATGGTAATTAAACAGCTTTTCCATCAATAGCCTTGTAATGTGATCTAGCATGTCTAGAGCAATGATGAATAGCTGAAATTTAGTATTAATTGATTACTGATTATTTCTAAGAGCTGAAATCCACATTTGGGATCATATTGAATGATGAAACAAGAATGATTTTTGTAACTAGCTTGAGCATACATGTCAAATGGCAGATTTCTAATTTCTTAAGAAGAACATACATATAGAACTTCAGTTACCTTTGACACTGATTTTAAGGCAGTGTAGTGTGTTATTTAAACTTATTAATTTTATGTATAAAACTGGCCCAAAATCCCTCCTGAACAGCCCCTGTGAATGCCTTTGCCTCTGGCTATTTTAAGTTTCAGGCATTCTCATTAGGTTTAGAGAAAGTTCAAGGTTTTGGTTAGAAGACCCTTATTCTTAGTAACGTTAAAAGAAACAGTGACTTTCTATGTGAAATGGCAGTTTACTGTAGTAATCCCAACCATCAACCCTAACCCCCATCACTGCTGTATAATCACACCACTTAACTGACATCCCCTTGTTTGCAACTGCAGCCTTTAGAGGGCGCTGTTACAATTAAATACAACAATAGGCCTTAATATGATTCTTGCACAAATGATTTGTGAGGCCATAAATTTGTGTAGGATCCACTTGATATGTTTGCAATCAGTTGTGGTGCTTTGCTCATGATAACAAGCAAGGCAATATAAGTAAAAGTAATTACTTACAGCAATATTAAAAGCTGTAAGGAGGAAAAAAGAGGAAAGTTCATTTTAAAAGTCAAGCAACTGAAGGAAATGCTGGTTTAAGCACCACTGCTGTACATCATGCACACATATTTCTCACATTCACAGCCTCTCTTTCACCCTCCTCCCCCAATTCTCTTCACACCTCTCTGATTTACATAAACGTACCTCCTGATAATGCTCGGTGTATATATCGATCTTACTAAAGTATATACACAATACATGATACACATCTTGATGTCTGATGAGATAATAAGACACACAGCAGGGTTACATATGGTCAGGAGCAGGTTTTTTCACACTCCTCTCAGGAGTATCTCTCTTGTATTTCCTCATGCACATGTTGATACGGGAAGGGTGTAATCGGCGGTTTGAGATGCGTGCCTCGTGGTCATTATTTTTAGAAAAGAAAGGTGTGAAAGAGACAAGTGTCAGGAGAGAGACAGAAATAGAGAGAGAAGCATACAAACGCACACAAACTTGTGTGTGAGTCACGGAGAGACGTATGAGGAGATGTTGAGCACATGCCTTCTGTGTGATCCCCCCAGCTGGGGATCATGTGAGCAAAGTGATTTACCATGCTGTCCCACTTTCTTCCTCTCACATGCGCACGCACGCACGCACGCACGCACGCGCGCGCGCACACACACACACACACACACACACACACACACACACACACACACACACACACACACACACAAAAGCATGCATACACTCAAGCAGAAAGCCAGTTACTTAGCTTCAGTTCCCTTGAATTATATACTAAGGAACTGATAACTACTTAAACTTTAGTAAACAGTTATTTTACAGTTTTTCTTCAAAGTAACTATTAAAAACATCAATCTCAGTCTTATAACGGTCATCCAAACAGTGTGTTTACAGATACACTAAAGAGTATTTATTAACTATTCATGAAGTTATGCAACATTAGTTGCAGTTTTATAATGGCATTCATCAAATGCTCATAGATGGTTTAAAAACCAATTATTAACCAATTAGCAGACATTATTATATTATTATTATTATTATTATTATATTATTATTATAGTAAGACTATACAAAAATGTAATTAGCCATCTATAAAAGAATGTATTACAAAGTATTAATTAGTAACATTTTCCACTCCAAAATATACAGACTGGTCCCAGCTTTAACTTTCCAGTGGCTCTGTTATGCTGTGAGGGGTGGGGGTGGGGGTGGGGTTCTCATAACATGCTTTGGGTCAAGTTGTTTTTAAAGTGACAAGTCACTTCAAATCAGTACAAAGTTGTTCCTAATGATCATGTTTATCCCATATTGAAACATTTCTAAACTGGTGAGAGGGGGTCTACTGACCCTTTGTACTCCAGCATTAGGGCATGAGAGGCAACTGTATGACTGATATGATGTGCATCACTTGCTATGGCCTTCCAGTAATCAGATCTTTCCCTAACTAAAGACGTACTGCAGATTTTGAACTGAGATGTTAGACGGTGCTGTCCATGACCATTAACAAAACACCAAATAAAGAAATATCTTTTGGGATAATCAAGAATCAACGTGTAGCTGCTCTGGTGGGAAGTGATGTCCCAACACCTTCCTAAGACACTTTATGCTGGTGTGATTTCTGACCCATTTGTCATTTTGAAATTAGTAGGGAGTGAGAAGTTAGTTTAAAAATTCCACTCGCTGAGGCCTCAGTTAACTGTGCTTTGAGTGTTTTACTTAATGTGAGAACTAATTCATGTATCTGCTACCAATTAATATCCAGAGAAGATCACTCCTTGCACCTTGCTTGCAACATGTTAAGTTCATGTTGTAAGATAAGTTTCTTACAGTCAGAACAAATATCAACTAAAATAGGTCACATAACATGGCTCATTAATATTGTTTGAAATATTGCTAATGTTTGACTGGCACTTTGCTTGTCTGGCCTTTTACAAAAATATGATTGACCTTGCATGTTTGGTTTAAAGTCCTTTTTAAACATATTAAATGCTCCTAATATGTGACTGTGTCAATAGATTTGTGTCCTAATAATATCACACACAAATCCCAATTTGCCCCGACTGCAGCCTTCTAGATGATTTTTAGCTCCCTTTTAACACAGCCCATGTGACTCTTCTAATTTTCTTTGAATTTTTTGGCATTTAAAAAAGAAAAGAAAATCTGTTGCCGCTAGAACAAGTCATGGGGTAAGTGTTTTTTTTTTTTTTCATGCGTCACAATGTTACCAAAAAAAGGTTGAGTTTTGATATTTTCCCATTCATGTCAACAATTTTATATATTTTTTTTTATGAAACCAACACAAGCACGACACCGAAACAGTAAACTATTATTGTGAGAGCTATAAAAATTAATACATCAAGTTAAAGTCTCCATAAACTTTTATTCTCAGTAACTTCCAAACATGGGGGCTTTTTTTCTCTCTTAGTAAAAGACACTTGTGCTACACTGTATCTTTTTACAGGCATAGTTTTACATTTTTGTTTAGGGTACAAACTGCTTTCATATAGTTTGGGCCAAGATTAAAACTAAACCAAAGCAAGCAGTGCTTTATTTGGAACAGTTGGTCACTTTCGGTGGGAGGAATCTGGTGAGGGATTATATCTGAGTTGCAGCACCAACTCCCACTGGATGGTCTGTCTGAACTGTCTCCTTCTGTCTGCACGCATGCCAGACTAACAGTCTGATGTAGCAATAAGAAGGGCTGCGTGCAGGGTGAGCTGGCCACTCACAGTGCAAAAGTGGTGCAATTAAAAAAGGGAAGGGAAATAATGATAATGAACTTTATTACTGTTGGGGTGTAGTGGTGCAAAAGTAACTAAACCAAAGGTTGTGAAATGTGGCTGTAACAAAGACTGCTGAGCAACAAGCTTCTCTGCAGGAATAAAGATACTCTGAAAACATGAGGCTCTTGTGGAAACTGTGGGGAAATTTGACAGTTCTTTAGAAGTACTCAGGGCATGTGTGAAATGTATTCTGTGATTCTGAAGGAATATATGAAATCTGATAAAAGAAGCGCACTGCTGTGATCGGCTTGGTCTTTAATTTCTTTGCTTTCTTTAAATTCTTAAACAGCCTGTATTACAAATTGATGTGTAGAGTTTGAAAGATGTTGATGACAGTGAAAGTCTTAAAAACTCCCTACTGGTTGTATTCTGTTCAATTTGTGATTTTGCATTTTTTGTTTGTTTTTTTTTTAGCTTTGCTGTTTCAATGTTCACCATTCTTTTAAAAATGATTTTTCTCTTTGAGTCCCAACATAGCTCTCCTTTTACTCTCAAAAGTATCTGATTTGGCACCAATGAAAAGAAGTTCAGCCATCAGGTGTGTCTTTTTAGTAGCATTGTAGAACCCCATTTACTTTAAGAAACAATCTTGTGACTTATCAGCTTTTTATCAGCAGTTTTTCCTCCTTTGTGACGCAGATATGTTCAGACTTTCAGTCCAGAGCTGTGTTGCCATTTTAGGGGAGTTTTGAGCACGTAACCACTGTAACCTTTCGATTGGAGTTTAACAGAAGAACGGTTTGTTTATTTGAAAAATAGAGCGGGTGTGGAAGAGGTGGGTCACCATGTCCAAACCATTTAAAACTGATTTTTAATAACTCATGACTTGAGCATAGCACAGTGTCCCAGTGTAAAAAGAAATGATAGAGAGCATTCAGTAGCAACTGTAAATATAAATAAATGGTTTCAGTCCCAGTTTTAGTTACAAATTTAACTGTAAAATCTTCTTCTTATACCTTAAGACTCACTCATTTTTAATTTTTCATTATGCATAAATGAACAATAAACGAAGATTTTAAAATAAATCTCAAATGATGATCTGAAATTGTATTCCAAACCTGTGCTTCAGTGAGTTCAGAGGTTAACAGAGTCTTGTTTTCCCCTTTATTAGTTCCCATTCTCAACTTGTTTTTTGTGACAACTGTGACAGTCCCCAGGCCACATTTCAAGAAAAAAAAAAGAAGAAAAAATACAACAGAGATACAATCTCTCTTGGATGTAAAAGTTCAGGCTTATAAATAATGCATGACTCTGCAGAGCCATCCTCACATTTCATGACAATGAAATCGCTTTAGGCATTTCAGAATCTGGGCTGTTTAGTCTGTGACTTCAGGCGAAGAAGTCTCACACCACAGCAGGGCTGAAATGCATGTGAATGCCTAGACAAAGAGTTATTCATTTTTTAAAACCACATCTCTCTAGTCTGTGGGCTAGTTGGTAAATCAACCCCAAAAGAACTATGAAATATGATAATTTGATTTATTTAAAAAATGCTCGACTTATTTACCGTAACATCATTTTCATCTGCTTATCAAATTCAGAGTCAGGCTGGAAATGATCCTAGTTTTATAGGTGAGAGGTGGGGGGTACAGCCTGGACCGGATGCAAGTGTATCACAGGGCTAACAGAGACAGACAGACAATCATTCAGACCTACAGCCAGTTTAGAATCATTTAACCTAGCATGCATGTCTTTGGACTGGTCTGTGGGAGGAAGCTGGAGAGAACCAGAACATGCAAACTGCACACATAAAGGCCCCATGATGGATTTGAGTCCAGGACCTTCTTGCTGTGAGGTGACAGTGCTAACCACTGCACCACTGTGCCCAAAACTGAATATGAGACGCTGTTCCTGTGTGATGATTGATCCATGATCTACAGTATACTATGGATTGGGTTTCCAGGCATGACACAATATAATGTGCATGTAAATCCATTGATCTATTGGAAGGTGATAAAACAAGAAGATGGTTGTAGATGCTCAAAATTGCAATAAATAACTGCTGGGCCACCTGGAGCTGATTCATTATAACTGGTGTTGCACTAAAACTCGCTACTTGCACAAAATGTTGAAGTGAAATTTTTGTGTCTTCAACAAGATTTTATCTTAACATTTATTCTCTGTGTGACTCGAAGACACATGATTGCCTTTAACCTTTTTTTTTTTTTTCAGGGGACCAAATTAATTACTCGAGGTTAAAGAGGATTGAACTCCTTTTTAAGTTTATTAATAACTCTAATTGCCACCTACTTTACCTTTGATCACACAATAAAGCGTTTCATTAAACAAACCTTACAAAACACAGAAAGAATTGTCCTTGTAATAGAGTTTACTCCTCTGACTGCAGGTCTCCTGGAGAGCAGCATGCGCCTGAAGCCCCATGAAGCACAGAGCTACAGGAAGAAGGCTCTGTGGGTGTCTTGGATCTCCATCGTCGTCACTCTTATACTGGCTGTGGCAGCTTTCAGTAAGACCTTGCTATTTTCTTGATATATTTAGCAATGAATTGACTGTATAGCTGTTTATTTCTCACCTCCCTGTCATAATGTTGTTCTAGTAAGTTTAACAAAACTCTCATAAGGAGTTGGAAAAGAGGCAAGATTAAATTACATAGTTTTTCAAGGGTAAAAAGCTAATTTTTTTTTGACATTTTTGTGTTATTTCATGAGGAAGGTTACTACTTTGGATTTAACAAACCAAAGTAGGAACAAATGAAAGATGGTATATAGCTGCAGGACAAAAATCCTGTAAATCATGTAAAGAGAAATGATTTGACTAATATACCATGCCGTAAAAAACATGCTGATGAATAAGCATAGTTAATGTGCTTAAACAATATCTATGTAGAATGCTTTCCCAGTTATGAAAGTGAAGAAAATTCATGCCAAGCACATGTAATCTGTTACTAATTTAACTAAATTAACACGAGGAGATCACACACATTTTTTTCACCATGTTCCTGTTGCCCATGTTAATATGATAAAAGTGAGCTTTTGGGGAAAGCAAATGACTGAATGTCAGCAGCTGATTTCAGAAGCTGAACCTGGTTTTTTCCAGCAGTTTCATTCTTTTTTATTGTGAAAATCTGATTTAGTGCTGTGTGCTTTGTTCAACAGTCACGACTAATTCCTCAGATGTTCTCTGTCAGCTGTTGTGTTGGAGAAATTCAAAAATATTTTAGCAATATATAACACTGCACTCAGAGTGAAACAATGAAGGAGCACTGAAGGCATTACTGGTCCAAAGAAAAATACAGGAAATGCTGTAAAATTGTGTTTTTGTTTTTTTAACTTTCATCCAAAGGCTTTGATCACATTTCAGCAATGACAATCCTTAGCCTCATATAAACTCTATAATGTGCTGGCATGGGACTGTCAATAACAGTGATGTACAGTACTGTGCAAAAGTCTTACACCACACCTCATTTCTTCATATTTTGCTCAGAAAGTTTTGCAGTGATTCTGTTGTATGGTAAAAACAGAGTTTGTACACTTCTAATGAGCTTGAAAATCAATATTGGGTGTTGCCGCCTGTGTTCTTTAACACAGCCTGAACTCTCTTCGGCAGCTTTCTTGTAATTTCTTTAAGCAGTCTTCAGAAATACTTCTCCAGGCTTCTTGAAGGACATTTAAAGCTCTTCTTTGGATATTTCTGCCTTTTGTTCTGTTCTCTGTCAAGATGATCCCACACTGCTTCAGTAAAACTGAGCTCCTGGCTCTGGGGAGGCCAGTCCATGGCTGATACTGTTCCACTGGATGTTTTTCTATTCAGACATGCTTTGAATGCATTGACAGACTACTTGGGATTATTGCCATGCTGAAAAAAACAATGCTGTTGCCAATCTGGTGCTTTCCATCAATTTTGACAAGATCCCCATCATCACTGGCTGATTCATCACTCCATTGGACCTGCTGCCACTGGGTTTCAGTGAGGTTCTTGAGTAATTTGACATACTACAGCCTTTTCTCCCCGTTTTCCTTCAATAGGAATGGCTTCTGGACAGCTGCCTTTCCACTCAGAACATTTCTGATGTGGCTTTAGTGAACAGCAGACTGAACACTGTATCGAGATATACCAAGTTTTCATCTAATAGCTCTTAGGGAATCACCCAGTTGATGCAAAAATAAATTTTATGTCTGTCAAACTGTGTTATCTTTGGCATTTTTCATAGATTCAGCTAAAGAAATGGGAATAAATTATGTGTTTCTGCAACAGGCTGCTAGTAACAAAGTGCCTAAAGATTTAAAATAGGTTCTGTTGTTGCGTCTGTTATGTGTCGACACAACACTTATTCATCCCTTGGGTTAGGAGCCTATTTTATGCTTGAGTGATTCATAGGTCCTAACCTCACTAGTGGGGTTAGGGTAATTGGTGATTCTAAATTGCCCGTAGGTATGAATGTGTGTGTGTGAATGGCTGTCTGTCTCTCTGTGTTAGCCCTGCGACAGGCTGGTGACCTGTACAGGGTGTACCCTGCCTCTGACCCTATGGCAGCTGGGATAGCCCTCCATTGACCCTGAAAAGGGTAAGCGGAAGAGAATAGATGGATGGTCCATAGGTCAGTGTTAAGTGGCTTAACAAACAAACAAACAAACAAATATTCCTCTGAAAATGGTCAGGTACAAAGACTGGACTGAAAATGAGTGAAAAAGCAGCCGATGTCCAAAGAACTATTGCCCGAGAGCTAGGGCTGGGCAATATATCGAGTTTTTTAGAAATATCGATATAGTTTCATACTCGATATAAGATGAGACAATATTGTTTATATCGATATAGTCTATGTCACGTTAGAATCATACTTGTGGATCCACCAGTTCACCTTTCTCTTCTCCCAGTTTCTCTGCACAGCTTCACACTGCCCCGCCTCAATCCCTCACTGCTTCACCCGTAAATCATGCAGGAAGCGACAGCATGGCAGTGCTGCCAACTTAGCAACTTTGTTGCTAGATTTAACGGCTTTTCAAACAACAACTTTTTTTCCCTTTTTTTTTCCAAAAAGCGACTTTAGCGATTTTTTCCGGTGACGTCGGCGACTTTTGGAGTTTTGGAAACCTGAAATCCTCCGCTGTTGCCGTGCTCTGTGTACATACAGCCTTCGTACTTCGCACTACCCTTTGGCATCGCCAAGAGTACCTGCCTGCAGACAAGAGGGCTCGAGATGCAGCCGAGGGATACGTAGACGCTGCATTGAGGGGGTGGGCCCATTGCTGTGATACGTCAGCGCATATGTCTATGGATTTACTGAGCTGGCTAGACTCCTGCTGACTGAAGGATGGAATTTTGTTCATTCAGTACATGTTACATGTTTTATTCGTACCGAGTACTAGATGTACAGGAGTACACACAGGAGGAAGCACTTTGTTGAAGTCTACTTCACTGCAGACTGGCTTTTTAAAGAATAAGTCAGCCATTTGCTATTTTTGGTCTGTATCTTTTCTGTTTACATTTTAATAGCACAGCTGCGAGTCTTTTGTTACAGAGGAAAAAAGTATTCATTTATTTGAGGAGCATTATTATTTAAATATGCTAATAGTTTATTTTTGAGCAATTTCTCATGTACATCTACAGTTGAATGTTAATAAAAATGCCTGTGTGACATTTGGGACATGTAGCTTTGACTCAGAAGTGCCTTTTTGTTCATACTTTTTGGGAAGAAAAATATTGAGATATATATTGTATATCGCCATTCAGCTAAAAAATATTGAGATATTCTTTTTAGGTCATATCGCCCCGCCCTACTGAGAGCACTCTAAGAAAATAAAAGAAAGTCTGGGTCTGACCTTTTTTTGTTTATTTTATACTTTTATGACTGAAAAATTAAACATAGACTGTTAAACTATTCCTTTAATCCTTTAATGTAAATGGTTCACAACTGGACTGCAGAGCTTAGGTCTGTGTCTGTTGCACTAGGTATACACAGCCTAAAACAAATTTGTCAGCATCAAATTATATAATAACCATTTTACCAATGTATAGTCTGATATCTGTAACAATTATTTTACTACCTTGATGCCTCTTTATTGTTTAATAAACCAATACTTGGCAGTTAAATCTCAGGTAATCTAATATGAACAAAAATGGTTTTCCTTTTGGAGGGTCTTCACATCGCGTGCTTCCTAAGAGATTCACAGCAGTTTCAACACTTTCTTGTCTGATGATTTACAGGATGTCTGACAGCACTGTGTGGAGTCAGAAAGGGGTTGTTTGCTTTGTCATCTTGCTAACTTTCAGTCATGATATATCTCAGTCTTTTCAAATCTTTGGTCCTTTGAAGCACAAGCTTATTTTTCAAGCAGTGCAAGCTGCTTGGACTCAAGCTTAGAACCTACCAAAGATGTGGTTTGCAGCAGGGATGAGAATTAGCACCTCCAATTTTGAAGAGGGTTGCTTGTCCACTCCAGTTTGGGGTGAGCTGCTGCCTCAGGTGAATAAGGTAAAGTATTTTGGACTCTTGTTGATGAGTGGAGGAAGAACTAAGTGGGTAATTGACAGGTGGACCAGTGCAGCATCTGCAGTGATTAGTTGTGGTGAAAGCAGAGCTAAGCCCAAAAGGCAAAGCTGTTGATTTACTGGTGGAGCTGGATTTCTATCCTTGGCTATGGATAATGATCCCTAGCAAAAATAAGTCTCCTCTGAAGTGTTTTTGCGCTCACTTTAGAGACAGCAACAGGGAGGAGACCTCAGGACACACTCAGAAGACACTGGATCAGCAAGGGAACACCTCAGTATGACCCCCAAAAAGCTGAAGGAGGTGGCAGTGGTGAGGGATTTCTGCTTAGGGTCCTACCACAGTGGTGCATAGGTGCTACACAGAACTTTGCAGTCCCATGTCTACTTGTTAAAGTTGTCTTTTGCGATTTGTTAGCTGTCTTTTGTGTAACATCCAGTAATATAGGATACTTTTGTTCTTGTTTGTGCTGTTGTTAGTCCAAATCAACCAAATCTAATTTTTCCACACAAAAAATGCATCAGTTAGATAATCCCTCAAAACTGCCATCTATATGTAAAAGGACATTATAATACTGGTTCAAATATCAACGCATGACTAAAACAAACACATTTTTAATTAGGAAATTAAGAGTCCAGATATGAGTAGCACTTCTTTGGCCCCACAGGAATAAGAAACATTTAAAAATAATTACAACCTCTATGTTAACTTTTGTGTTAAAAATAGACCAAGATGTGAAAAGAGAAATATTATGATGAGAGTGTTGGCATGAATTGATACAGCTCATAATGGATGAATGTGTGGGGATTTTTCAGTCTCCACGAGTAAAGCTAGTGCAAGGATGAATGAAAAGAGGGAAGCAAAATGTAGAATGTTTTTGTGTGTATTTGTGTGTGTGTACTTTGTTTGACTGTCAGCACACAGAGAACAGAGACTTCAGCAGAAGAAGAACAGGATGACCCACTAAAATATGAATTTCTAAACTGTGAGAGAGACAAAAAAAAAAAAATGCAGGAACAAGAGAGCGGAAGGTGGGCTACAGGGATGCAGATAAGCTTCCTTCCACAATTCCTAACTGCAGCACTTGGTCAGCAAATTAAAATATGAATGCATTGCTTCCTCCCTCTCCTGCCACATGCAGTACAGGAACGACAGGCAGAGGAGCTGTATGTTTGAAAAGTAGACTGGGAGAAGCTAGAGTGAAAGACAGATGGATCTGGAGGAATGAAGCTCTGAAAGGTACGATGGCACCTGGGAATGAGGCAGGACAGGGCACGATGAGTCCTGGCAGGCAGCGTCGGGGATTTAGTGGTTGCGATGGCTCCACTTTAAAGAACACCGGCATGCTGTTTCCTCCTCCTTGTGCCCTAGTTTCTCTTTCTCTTTCAGGCCCACCATCTTCCATTTTTTTTTTCTCCATCATGTCAATTTCTTATTTCTTTCTACTCTGCTTTGTTTACCTCTTCTTCATGGGTTTTCTCAGTATATATCTCCCTCTTTCTCCTTCTTTTCTCTCTCCTTGTATAAATGCTTTGCTGGCAAAGGATGGTTTGATTCTATAAAAACATCTAGTGTCATAGATATAGCTTTTATGAGTTTTCCTCAAGAGTATATGTTGTAATAAAAAAATGGATAAAAGTAAGTCCCATTTGTCCACTATTTTATCCCGTTCTTGCCTTTTACCTTTTGCCCTTCTATTTTTCCTTTTCCTCTTCTTCTCTGTCTCCCTTTCTTCTCTCACACTCTCCATGGAAATATTGAAGCATCCTCTATCCTTTTGTGACCTTTAGCAGTATTTTAACATTTAGAAGGGATAAGGGTTCATTGCAATCCTCTTCTGCTCACTTTCAATTGTATTGACTCTTGAATGTCTCGGTCATGATTGGCTGCTCTGTGTGAGCTTTACAACCTCTCCTGAGAAGCTGCCTTTTGTGGTTAGCTATTCACCTGTGAAAGTGGTACAAGTCTTTGAGGCTTTATCAGACATATCAGACTCAGAGAGAGAGAGCACGGACCACACTCGATGAGAAAGGAGCAAGAACATCGATGTGCTTTAAGCTGTCCAGCAGAGTGTAAATGGGTAATTAGATGAACTTTGTGACTGAAAAACACAGAAAAACCACCAGATGATATTTACATTTCCCTTATGTCTGACATCAAGCTGTCAGACAGACAGACGGAAATATTTATTTATTTATTTTTAGTGCAGTAAAAATAAAGTCCAAAGTATAGGCTTTTGTTTTGATTTATGGGCATTCATTCTCTTTCTCTTGACCATACTTTCTTCAAAGATAGAATGCATTTGGGGTTCAACTTGAAAGAAAGGCTGATGTGAAATGTAAAAGTGAGGTCAGAGGTCAACATGACATGATATTTGGATGCAAACTACAATGTAATATTTAGAATTCCCATATACCAGTATAATTTCCTAAATGTTACCAATTCAAGCAAAGGCAGAATAATTTGAAGCATAGTTTTAAACATAAAAGACATTTTATAAAAGTCTGACCTTATTTGATCTTGATGAAAAGGTCAGAGGTCTGCATATATATTTCCATATATGCCTTTAAGTTGTCAATACAAATAATGACACTAAGAAACACAGTTTTTTTTTATGTTACCTGATATTTTAAATACTTTCTTTAAGTTGAAAATACACTTGTAGGAATCATGGTTTTTATGTTTTTAAGGCTTTTTGTCAATTTTCAACCAATAAATAATGAAGTTGATCTTGAAGACCTTGGTTAACGTAAGCCAGGTTTTAATGGATTGTTAACATGACCTCACTCTACACTCCTACAAATTGTAATCAGAATTCATACAAAATGTTTCGAGCTCTTGTATTTACAGATTGAATGACACACATACAAACACTACCAAAAACATGAAGTCCTTGGTGGAGGTAAAATCCCGCAGCAGATCCTACCGTCCTCCTTCAGGATGGTTAGATGGGGTGGAACCAGCACCTTGATAACCTAGAACATGAAAAAGAAAACTTTCGAACACAATTTTGTAAAATGCTGTATTGATATCAAGTCATTTCCATTCAGATGAGGGCAAGAACTGCAGTCTTACATATAAAAGGCACAAAGACACAAAGAAAAAAAGATTGCTGTATTAATTGAACTTCAAATTTGGATTTTTAACACAAACTCACTGCACACTAAAGCATCTGCACTGTGGGTATCTGCTGGCCTTATACCATACTCTAAGTATTCTTGCCCAAGGTGTGTAAGTAAAAATTGTGTTTTTATTTTTTAATTTTCATCCAAAGGCTTTTTTTTATTAGAGGATTTCTGCCGTATGATATATTTTTATTGTGCTTGCTAAGCAGCCCGATGTAAATCTGTTCCTCACTCAGAGTAAGGGACTGACTGCACACCAACAGGAATGTTATCAGAGCACCTCTAGGACATCTCAGAGTAGGCTATAGGCCTCCACACTAATAGGCAGCCACGGGATCAATCAGTGTTGCTGCCAACAGCCATTTAATTTCTGAGCAAGAAGATTGTGGTAGAAATGAGTAAAAGAGGGTTAAAGCAGGAGGATAGCTAGGGGAATAAAGCTGAGATTGAAAGGAAGCCAGAGTAAGGTTTAGAAAGATGGAAGAAGAAAGAGGGACATGTGATGGTGCAGTAGTTACAGGATGTAAAGATGTAAAGAGGACATAAAAGAGGAAGAATGTTATTAAAAGACTGTGAAATTACAAATATAGAAGAGTAAGAGTAAGACAGCAGGGGAAAGAAAGAAATAGATTTGGCTTCAGTCGTCTTCTCCTCTCTTCCTCTGTGTTTCTTGTTTACTTTTTCATTCTTTCCATTCCTGCAGTAGGGGCGTAATTACTGTGATTTAACCCAGATACATAAAGCAAAAGCCCAACATAGTTATAAATAAACCAGCACTTTATGGATATCTCTGTATGCCACAACTGTGTAGCTGTAGACAGAAGTAGCTGAATCACAGCATGAAGAACTGAGGCACAACTTTTGCACAGAAATGTAATGTTTGACATGTGCTGAAGGTACGATGGCACCTTTGTTTGACCTGCCAGACTGCTGTCACTGATTAAACTCTGTTCATCTCTTCAGCAACTCATTCAGTGCTACACTACTGAATAATACCAGACTGGTTACAGATATCACAAACACTTTCTGATCTTTAAGTTGTTAGAACATGAACAATGCAGAGAACAGTCAAGATTTACAGTATGTGTGTTTTCTTTTTTGTATTAAAATGACTTAGATGAGTACCTTGTTGAAGATTTCTACCTTAGTTGATGACATTTTTAGCATTTCAGCCCAGGATATTGTTTAAAAAACATATCATCAGTATTTGGCTACTTATTTGCATATATTGAGACCATTTCTGAAGGGCCATATGCATCTCTCAGGTCCTGTGTGAGATCTTTGCTGGATTTTTTTCCTCCTTCTTAAAAACATCACTTTCAGATGCTGTTCATCTGTTCCTTTTGTCCTCCACTTGTGCCGTTTCCTCAAATCTTTTTTCTTGCCAAGATACGTTTTCAGCTCTTTGAGAATCACCTTGTTGGCGCAAAAATGCTATTTTACGCCTGTCAAACTGTGTCATCATTGGTGTTTTTCACAGATAAATGAAGAAATGGGACTAAATTCTGTGTTTTTGAAACAGGCTGCTGGTAACAAAAAGTCTTTGCTAAGTTGTTTGCTATATGTAGACACAACAATGGTTCATCCATTGAGTTAGGTGCCTTTTTATGCTTGAAGGATTCATAGGTCAGTGTAAACTAAAAAACATGATTCTGAAAAGGAATGGACTGAAAATGGGTGAACAAGCAGCAGCCAATGTAGAAAGAAAATCTTTGAAAGACCTGCAGAAAACTCTGATAGTTCTTTATGTTGTGCTTGTAAACACTAACTGTGGTAAGATGCTGCGGTATCATCTGCTATTGGGATTCAGTCAGAACCTTATGTGTTTCATGGTTTACTACTACTTTCATAATTATCTTAGTATTACTGTATATCTAATATAGCCAGTGTAAAGAATAAATATATAATAAAAGAATAAATCACAGACAGCAGAGTGTGTACAAAAGAGATGTTTGTGTTGAGGTGTACAATATCTGTTTGGTATCTGCAGGCCATTTATCATATCTAGGCAGTCACTGCAGAAACAGAAGCACTAATATACATCTCTCTCCCCCCTCCCTCCTTCTCTTGCTCCAGTTTTGCCTCTCTCTGCACTTTACTCCCCCAATCCCTCATCCCCTCCTACTTTTCCTCCTTTTTTTCCCTCTCCACCAAGACCTCCTTCTTCAGAAGCTTCCACTCACCACGTTCTATTTCCTTTGTTCTGCCTCCACCTTACTTGAAAAAAACCCCACCCCTGCCACCACCCCGTCTCAGGGCAGAAAACACAATCATTTATTCATTTGTTTTACCTTCTCTCCCAATTGCAGTCTGTTTATTCTGGCTTTTAAAGGCTTTTTGTTGTTGTTGTTTGTTTTTCCTTCACTCCCATCATCATACATGCCGTATGTTTAGGCTTTGATTTTGTAGGAGTTTCTATTTTTATGCAGTCCTCCAGATGTGTATTGTTTATGTGATTACTGAATGAGTCTAATAATTAGATGAGGCTTAATCTCCTGGTCCAAATGGTCACTGTTTGTCATTGAAGAGTCAGCCACAACCAGTTGTCTTTTTGTGGCACTCTGTTTGTGATTACTAAATATATCAGAAATATTATTCTATCATTGTAAGATCATTTATATGGGCTGTTTAACCCTCACTGCTGTCAGTTTGGGCACTGAATAGATGCTAAACGGCTCCTTGTCTGTTATCCCAGCTTTCAATCCTTAAAGAATAATATGAAGTATTTTTCCCCTTGAAGTACTTGCAGACTTGCTCAACTTCACAATAAAATGTATGCACAGATGAACACAATGTTCAGAAAAAAGCATGTCAGGGTATGAAATTGGCAGCCATCTGTGGGCTCATTCAGATCATGAATTTTGCATTCGGCAGACAGAATACAGAGAAATGTGCGTGTTTAGTACACCTCTGTGTAAATATTTACATGTGTGTGATACAGAAAAGTGTGCAGGTGTGTAAGGAGAGCTTTTAATTTGAACAGCATCATCCATGAAGGTATTTTTATTTACTTCAGTATTCTAGGCCCCTTTCTGACTCTCATGGTGCAGTTTGCTCATTCATTTTGCTTCTATTTGTGTCTATTTCTTTACTGTGATCATATGATAAACAAGGTCTCCAGCATCAGTGTTTACTTGACCAATAATGACACCTTTGCTTCTGCTTATAGAAGGATGCAAATGAATAGATTATTTGACTATGAGCAGCTTGTGGGTGTTGCATTCTGCATCTGTGTTTAAAGCTGGATTTGTTAAGTAGTGAGTAAAACAAATGTTTTTACCTTATGACCCCATTTTCAAAACAGCATTTATAGTTTCAGTGCATAAATTCAAAAGCGGCATTTCAAGGATCATTGAATTTTCCTCCAGTTACCACTTTTAGGGCCAGATGTAAAATCTCTTGAGCCTTGAATCTCCCAATCTACTTATGTGCCAAAAAAATGCTGGAAAGGAAGCTTGTTATTATCGTTAAAAGATGCCCTTTCAAGCTGATTGATGTACTGAGACTCTGAAGTGTGTAATTTGCCTGAAATGACTATTTTCTAAACATTTTTAGAGCTGTATAAATTATAAACATATCAGGTCAAAATCAGCATCTATTCCTTTCCACAGAGGATGCTTTCAGTTCCTCCTTATCTGTGCAGAGTTTAGTGATCACACTTATCATTCCTCAGATGATTCTGATTATCAGACAATAGCAAACAACAGAGAACAGTGAATTGGGGTAAGGCCGCACATTAGCTCAAACGCTAATCTTGTTAAATGCCAAACATCCCATTCTTTGCTGGGTCTGTGGATTGTGTTGTGAGGGGGATAATGCTCTCTTTACACACCATGATTTGATGGTATGAGCTGAGACTATTAACCACTCACTATCAGTTATATTATGAATGGCAGCTGGTCTGTGTAAGAGTCACTACATTCACCAGCATGGTGTATCTTTCTGTTGACAGAATGGGGACAAGGGTACTTTGACTCCTCACAGATAAGGTTAGAGAGGAGCTACGGTCACTGTTCTGCATTGCTTCCACTTTGAGACGTATCACTCTGTGGTCCCTGTGATGTTTGCCAGTTAAGAGTGGAGCCATCATGCAGATTCATAACTTATAATTGTTAAAAATGTGTTCTAAACATTACAAAAAATGTTTAATGTAAACCTTTATTTAGAGAGAGAAACATTTTGGAGTCTATTTGTAGTCTGAAGTAAGTAATCAGGTTTGTACAGGCTTTGGTTGTTGTCCTTGTAAAGGGCAAAAGAGGGAAATACAACCTTAAAACAATCAGCTTTTATCTGAGGATCATTTGGCTTTTTATTAGCTTTTAAAAAAATATCTGTGCTCGTAAGTAACAACTGCCACACTGAAAACAAATTCTTTGTCCTTCATAGCTGCTTGTTATGGCTAATATTAATTCTTCACTGATAGCGAATGGGTTCCCTGTTTGATGCTCCTCATATAAACTCTGGTCCATTTGTTGTGTAAGTTTGGTTTGTTTACACTGGTTTAAATGGTGTTGCTGTGCAAAACCAGTTCAGCTTGAACTGAGCAGTAAGATAGTGCGCAGGTCTTTTTAGATTTCCAAAAATGAACTAAACAAACTGAACTATGCAAGAAGAGTAACAGAAATGAGAGACTTCAGTGAGCTCAACAAAGAAAGTGACGGTACTTAAAAGAAATATATAGCATAAAATGTAAAAATATTACACACAGGGTGAATTAGTGCAGTCCATTTGATTTTTTTAATTGTTTTTGCTCTTTGATTTCATAATTAACAGTTTAAGTTAAAAACAAAAGGGACCAGAACTAAAAGGGCCAAAATTATTTTATTTTCCTGGCTTGAATAAAACTGAATTAAACTTTTGATATGAACTAATTTTGATATAATTTTGCTACAGTAACGCTGTTTGTTCAAGTCCCTGTTATGCACCTTTCTTACTAAAATACCAGTAATATTCATTACTTCTTTGTCACTTTTACACAGTTTTCTTTAGCTGCTGCTGAATGATGGATAATAATTTAAAAAAAATCTTTGTGAAAACCTTTTTTCTCTAAAAAATACCATACATTTATGGTTAATGCCTTTAAAGGTTATAACATGAGGCTTTGAGAATCAGTTGCAGGTTTTCTCTATAATTAAAGCTATCATGATGCAGCACAGGAATACCGCATTATTACACCACACTGTCACAGTATACAGATCCCCTGCTATTCACACTCTTTGAAGATCCTCAGAGTACAGCACTGAGGTTGTTATCAGCAGTTTCTCACACCAGATGCTTCAATCCTATTTCCCCTCCTCCTCTTCAACACCAAGAGTCTGCAGACCAATTAGGCGCACCGTACATAGGTGTGACATCCCAACATGACGCCGAATGATGTAGGCTTAGGTTATTAATACATGTCTTGAAGCAGTAGAATCAGAAGTGTTGCAAATATTTAGATGCAGTGCAGATAGTTAGCAATTAGTAACAAAGATCTCTTACTCTCTTGTCCTGAAATGCTGTCGTGCATGTCAAGGATTTTATCAGTTTAATATACCATCCACAGTTGATTCTTAATCATTATTGACTGAAGTTTTCACTGAATGCTTAGTTGTGTGTGCATAAATCTGTATGTATAACACTGCGGGTGTTTGTGCTCAGGCCTTTCTGTAATTCCAAAGCCATTTGTGAAATCTCTTACTTGGCTGAGAATAATGTCAGAGGTATAAATCACAGTGCTAATGTTTCCCCTCTAACTAGAACAGCATTTTTCTTCTTTATGAGCCTTGGTAATTTTTCTATGTACATTAGTAAGACCTGCAGTAACTCTTCTGTTTGTTTGTTTGTTTTCCTCACTGGGAAACACATAAGAAAGAGCAGAGAAAAAAATACAAAAATCTGTGTGAGTCACAATTTAACTGCTTATTGCACTGCTAAATCTGTAGTTGCCGGGCTTAATATTATTAGTTTTTTACATACTTACATTTACTTACTGGCCATTTCATTAGTTACACATAGCTAGTACCCAGTTGGATCCCTTTTTGCTTTCAGAAGTGCCTCAACTCTTGCTAGAAACATTCCTTAGAGATTTTGGTCCACGCTGACGTGATAGCGTCAAGCAGTTGCTGCAGATCTGTCAGCTGCACATCCATGATGTGAATTCCCTGTTCCACCACATCCCAGAGGTGCACACTGAATTGAGATCTGCTTTCTTGTTATTTCCAATCTTCTATCTTATTTTGTCCAATTTTAGGGAGCCAAGAGAATTATAGCCTCAGTTTTCTCTTCTCAGCTGACAGGAGTGGCATCTGGTGTGGTCTTCTACTGCTATAGCCCATCTGCTTTCACATGTTTTGCACTCAGAGATGCTGTTCTGCATATCTTCATTGTGATTCAAAGCAAGTCAAAGTGATTCTTTGAGTTAGTGTTGCCTTCCTATCAGCCTGAAGTAGCCTGGCCTTTCTCCTCTGAGTGCTGCATCAACAAAGCATTTTTGCCCAGAGAACTCCTGCTCACTGGATATTTTCTCACATACCACATATTTTCGTACCATCCTCTGTAAACCCTAGAGATGGCTGTGTGGGAAAATCCCAGTAGATTTGTATTTTCCCACATGCTCAGACCACCCAACAACTATGCCATGCTCAGCATCATTTAAATCATCTTTCTTCCCCATTCTGATGCTCAGTTTGAACTTCAGCAGGTCATCTTGATGATGTCTACAAGCCAAAGTGCATTGAGATGCTGCTATGTGATTGGCCGAGCTGTTGAACAGGCGTACCCAATGAAGTGAGTGAGTGTACACTGATAACATACACAGGTTTTGTTACAGATGCCAACAATGTTCCAAACGTTGTGCCAAATGATCAGTAAAAATGAGTTAATAAAAATGCACATTGGAAGAGGTTGCCAGGACAATTTGTAAGACATTGATCTGTTTGCTCTGCTTAATGGTGTGTAGCATATTTATAGAATCTGTGGAAAGAAAGTACACAGGATGTTTGATGTGATGTTTCATAGGATCTTTAATTTGCTATAAATACAGATGTAAGACTTGACTTATGAACATAAAGATGATCGTTGTCTTCCAGGATTGTGCGCTGGAGCTGCACTTGTGTGGTTTGGTTGTGTAACATTAAGTGCAAAACCTTTGAACAAAAGTGTGTGTGTGTGTGTGTGTGTGTGTGTGTGTGTGTGTGCGTGTGTGTGTGTGTGTGTGTGTGTGTGTGCCCCTTTGTAAGCATACCCTTGTGCTCCTCTACAAACCCTTGATGTTCACTGGATACCATGTGGTCATACATGGTGTATTAAACAACTTCAGTCATGAGTTGGCTCTACGTTAAATCAGTTATAAAAACATACAGAGAATTGAATTGCTTACTAAAGTTGTTGCAAAATAATTTATCCCCTTTGATTCAATTCCTTTTTTTTAATGCGGAATATTGTTTGTGGAACTCTTTAGTGTTGCATTAAAAAATATGTAACAAGATTAACTAACTAGCTTAATTTGATAAAAGTCAAACATGCCTTTTGTGCAGCACTCACTGCAATCTCCTCATCTACAAATGGTGGCATTTTGTAAAGAGGTTTAACCTTTTAAACCCATTTCCATCAGGCTTTTCCAATGTTGCCAAGGTAATCCCATCCATCTCAGCATCACTGCTCAGCCTTTTACTCATGTTGAACGGGTTTCTGTGAAACACATGACATTAATTCTCAGATTCCAGCTGTAGTTTGTGACAGGATGTCAAATTTTACAACTGTGCTGCCGCGTGGTTTTGATGTGGCTGCTGGAGTTTACTTAAGTAGTGTTATTGTTAGAGATAAGGAAGTTAAAAGTCTAAAAATCTGTGCAATCCAAGTGAACCAAAGTGAGTGCACTAATGGCTCAGTTTTATCTCTTTGGTGAAAGTGTTGTTTCTATTTACAGTGACCACTTTGCCAATATGCAAAGTTTCCCGCTGCCATTTTAAATATGAAGCCACGGAGGATATCGTACCCCACTGCAGCAACAGTGCATCATTGATCCATGTCTCAAGAGAAACTGTTTTAACAATGCTGCAGGGCTGATGCAGAGTAAGAGATGCTTTAGTTTCCAACTGAGAAAAACTGACATTTCGGCACATATTTTAATATGTGAATGAGTTTGATTCCAGGTCAAGCACTGCAAAACAGAGAACTCTCCACAGAGATGCTAAATAGCTTGTTTCATTGCAAGTGTGGGCTTTTAAAAGTACCTCTCCGACACACCTCACCTTGTTGTTGATGCGTCAGGGAAGTCTGGGTTGGCATTTTTATCACAAGCCATGGAGTGGTTTATCTGTGTATTTGCTTGGCTGTCAAAAGCTCTCCATCTGCAGCATAATTATAGGACAGCCTCTCTAGGCAGCCTCACACCATCTTTTATCAGTCAGCGTCACTTGACTATTTTTGCTCCTTGCTGATGAGCCAAAGACATGAGGAGGTGAAGTGTGATCAGAAAATAATAATAATAATATAATAATAATAATAAATAAGCATCAGAAGAGGCTGTCTGGCTGAAAGTATGTTCAGGATATTTCCTTTTATTCGCTCAGTGTGGTTGCAATACAGCATCAGGGTGTAGCATTTTACAATTTGGTTTATGCTGAAAATAAATGTATGAAAAGAAAAGCAGTTGTTAGGATCCTGATACTTTGCTTTTCGAAGGATGGGCTTTTAATTTGTCATTTATTCAATGTGTTGATGTGTTTGGGGCCCACAGGTTATCTTGCATCACGTGCTGCTGCATGTGATCTAGACATGAGAAAAGCAGTCTTGTGAATATTGTTAAATATTAACAACAACTCAGTTCACCCTGCAACACAAGTTGAGGCAGCATTGTATTTAATGTGAGGTGTTCAAGTGCTGAGAGGAGGAGGTTTGCTTTTTTTTTTTCTTTCTAATGTTTAAAAACACCAACCACACATCTTCATTAATACTCGTGAGTCCAGAGGGAGGGAGGGGGGGAAAGGGAGGGGTTGTCTGCCTTCACTGGGCTTCTGGCTTTCAACCTGTCCCCAGCCAACTTAGCACTCTTGTGTCCTCAAAATGCCCATCATGGCAAGGTGAGAGATAATGGACAACTTTATGTCCCACATGGAACAAAGAGAAAAAATTCACTAAATGGCTTTCAAAGGCTACTCAAAAGGCCACAACAATACAGCTGAAAAATTCAGTAGCTACAATAGGAAACATGCATCTACCCAAAATGGTTGTGATGTCATCTACTGTGATGTAAATTAGCTGCATGTATCTTTTTAAAACTTCTGTATGTAATTAAGTAGAAAGAAAATAGTTCTTACATGAAGCTCCTCACAATAATGCATGTAGATTTGTTTTTCTTATCCGAGTCATGATTTCTGGAAAGAGACATTGCTGCAAAGTTTTTCTATTCAAGTGTCATTCAGTGGCATTTTATTCAAGAGGATTGTATCTATTATGACTGGGCAATTCACACTGAAACCATATGGACAAAAGCAGTGGACCAAATACACATTACACCTACAGGAGCTGCTCGGCCATGGAGAGTCATGCAATGACGCTCCCGCCACTGTTTTTGTGTTCATGTCAATGCCAAAGGAGGTCTGGAACTCTGCAGTTGCTGAGTCAGCAGAGCGTTGGCCACATTAATGCACTGTGTGCCTCAGTACTGAGCGACACCAACAGACTGCATGGCTAGGTGCTTGATTTTTATACACCTATGGCAATGGGCTGAAAACACTTTTGTCTATATAGTGTATATAGCATTGCAGGCCATAGGCCAAATTACAATTATGTCTCATCTACATTGAAAAACCATAATCTAACAAATGGAAATGCTTTTTACGTCACTGAAAGACCATTTATAAGGAATGTAAAGGTTTCAGTTGTACATTTCACAAATATGACCACTAGACCAAGAATAACCTTCCAAACAAAAACTCAAGCTTCTATTGTTTTCTACAAAGTGAAAACATTTTCCATAATTCAGTCATGCATATGTTGATATACTTCACTAATTAAGCCTGCGAAATAAGTTATTTTAATTGAGCATCTGGGGAGACTAAAAGTAACAGCTTTCTTTGAATTCAGTCATATTCATCTCAAACTAAATGTGTAGTTTGTAAAATCATTAGAAGTTGAATTCTTACCAGCACACAGCATAAAGGGCAATATGGACATTGCTTCTGGATATGAAAAGTGAACCCAGTGTGGAAATGCCTTAAACATATAGGAAAGCAGCTTTCTGTCTTGACCTCTATAATCACTTTCCTGCTGAGTTTACGGGCTCAGTCGCTCATTTTGGGTCACACTGAATTAAAAATGAAGTCTATTTTGTACATCTTGGTCATGCTGTGTTTCAAAATGGAGACTCATCTGTGGTATGAAAGCTCAAGCTCATTGGCTAATGAATTGTTAATCATAAGATGTTAGCCAATGGTAGTGCAGTTTCATAGTTTTTTTTTTTTTTTTTGCAACCACGGTGGAAACGATAATCTCGAGTGCTTCAAAGTGGGACTTCAGAAGCGTGATGTCATGGTAGCTGCATCCATCTTTTATACTGTCTATCTGCTAACCTCAGTAGAACTTCTTAATATTCATATTTTTCCTTTTCTGCTTTTCCATGCTTTTCACATCACAGCAATACTTTTGTTGCTGCTTTTTCAGCAAATCAGCCATTGTAGCTCATCAAAGCAAGAAAAATAAAAGCACATTAAACTTCACATCTACAGTAGTGCGTTTTTATATGTGCTTCCGTCTGATGTATGAATGGTTCAAGGATCAAACCTTTATACTCTTATTCAAATACTACTGTACCTTTCCTCATGCAGTGGGGCAACACAGTGGAACAGGCAGAAAAACTCCCAGAGCACCCAACAGCCAGTTCCAGTGTGATCAATGGTAAACCGATGCTTGCACTGGATCCATTACCAAGAGGCCTCGGGTTCTTCATTCTGCAATTTGTTTCCCGAGAACAGATTATATGCTGGCTCGGGTGACCTCAGGGAAAAGGGACTGGGAAAGCCTAATTTTCCCCTTAATGCATGAATGTTTTATTGAGCTCTATACCACTGAGCTGATGGAACACGTAAATACAATCGAAGAAGCCTATAAGGGAGCAAGGAAATGAATGCAAGAAAGAATGGGCAACTCATTTATCTTCATTCTACAGGGTAATTTCAATTTCTTCCTTCATCTTTCTGGCTTAGACCCGTTATGGTTATGTTAACTCAGAATACAAAGGTGTGGACAGGAGAACACACAGGGGCCAGGAAGTGCAGTCAAATAGAGAATATGAGATAAGTAAAGTAAAGATGAATAAGTGACAGGATAGAGAGGGGAAGAAGTAATGCTTCACACATAAGAGTTCAGCAGTATTGCTATTTTCTTTTGACAAATTCTAGTTACACAAATATTAATTTGGACAGTGATGATGATGATGGCTAATGATGAGTTCAGCAGTAGTTTGACTGATTCAGTAAATGAATAATAAATTAAAATGTACAATTTTATCCAACGGTGCAGTTATTGTTGTAACAGCCACTTGTGAAGTACAGTACACTTCAGTACAGTATACTTCAGTGGATGAAACACCTTCAAATGAACAGAACTATTCTCTGGAAATTTATGTGCACATCTTGGCTCTTGTGCATGTATTTTATGCTTTTTTTTTTTTTCCAGCCTGGGTCAAAAGGAACAGATGCAGGCTGCAAAGTTAGCTGCTAAATGCACATTCCCTGGAGTGTCCACAGTCGACAAAGGAACTTTAGGTGTTTCTGCAATCATTTGTTTTTCCCCACTGCTGAATCATAATATCTTCTTTATGAGTGTTGAATAGACAGTAACCCACCTCCCACACATTCTCATAGCAAAGAGACAAGCCAGACAAGTGGGCAGCATTTATCTGCAGACAGTTTATCTATCCATCTATCTATCTATCTATCTATCTATCTATCTATCTATCTATCTATCTATCTATCTATCTATCTATCTATCTATATATCTATCTATCTATCTATCTATCTATCTATCTATCTATCTATCTATCTATCTATCTAATCTCATAAATGTAGTATCAGCTTCTTGATGGATTATATTTTTGGTGCAGTTTATGAGTGTGTCACCCAAGAAGCAAGCCATGTTCACAAGCACGTCATCTCAAAACGCACACGCGCGCGCGCGCACACACACACACACACACACACACACACACACACACACACACACACACACACACACACACACACACAGAGGGAAAAGCACTTACAGACATAATGCAAGTACGTTTGGCTGTCTCGACAAGAGGTCCCTGAAAATTGAGTGCAAATTAGTCTCCTGTTTCAAGTGTGTGTGTGTGTGTGTGTGTGTGTGTGTGTGTCTGTGCGCGTGTGTGTGTAAAAACATTATCCTAGCTGATAAACCAGAAATAGATTCTTCTTTCACAATCTCAGTGTGACTCAGGATGTTTTAGTGAATAGACAGCCTGCAGAAAAGATGTCACACACTGCACTAAGATACTGAATGGATTATGTACTGAAGGTGGGTGTTATGTTAGACATGTGGTAAGAATGAGTTGACAAAATGCTAGTAAACCCTTGACTGGAAGCACCAAAACAACAATCACTGTCACTCAGGCTTCTAAACTTCTGCACCTCAGTAAGAGACGCTTTGAATAAGAATTCTGTTTTATCTTGTTTCTGTCATGTGGCACGTTGGTTATGGATAGTGGTGCATGTACTGCTTAGGGTATGTGTCTTTTTCTTTTCCTTCAGCTCACTTAATGTACAGAAAAAAATGTTATCAAATGAAATTCAAGCTGTCAGGTGTCCCAGCTCCTGTAGCTGTGAAAGCACATACTGTATATACAGTGGCACCCTCACTCAGTTAGGGCAAGCACACAACATGTCATATTGCACAACTCACACAATGTGAAAAATGCCATGTTGTCATTGTCAGTGAAAGTCAAGTGGGAGAATATCAGTGTCATTGCTTTGTAAATTATTATATATGCGTCAGTTCAATTTTATTTATATAGCACCAAATCACAACAAACTTTATATTGTCAGACAAAGACCCAACAATGATTACAGAGAAAACCCAACAATCAAAATGACCCCCTATGAGCAAGCACTTGGCGACAGTGGAAATGAAAAACTCCCTCTAAACAGAAAGAAACCTCCAGCAGTCATCTGCTGCAACTGGCTGGGGGTGAGGGGAGAGAAACAAGACAAAAGACATGTTGTGGAAGAGAGCCGTAGATTAATAATGATTAATGATTAAATGCAGAGTGGTGTATTGTTTAAACACCACTCTGCATGTAATAGTGAAGAGTGGTGAGAGAAGTACTCAGTGCATCATGGGAACCTCCCCAGCAGCCTAGGCTTAGTGGAGCATAACTAAGGGAGCTTTCAGGGTCATCGGATCCAGCCCTAACTATAAGCTTGATCAAAAAGGAAAGTTTAAGCCTCATCTTAAAAATAGAGAGGGTGTCTGTCTCCCGAATCCAAGCTGGGAGCTGGTTTCACAGAGGAGAGGCCTGAAAGCTGAAGACTCCCATTCTACTTTTAAATACCCTGGGAACCACAAGTAAATGTGTGTGCTGGATGTGCCAGTACATTTTTTAATAGTCTTCTTTCATCCTTTTTTGTCTGGTGTGATTGTTACCACAAATAAAATTTCACAAATATATTCCACCACTTCCTGATTAAATGAGAAAAGACTTTGCTATTGGCTGAACTGAACTGTGACAGGGTGTAAATGGTTTTATTTATTTAGCAAATGGATTAATAGGTGGTTGTAATAACCGAAGGTAAGCAAATATGAATGAGAGATAATGTAATGGGGAGATTGATCAGATTGATCAACACATCTAGGAGTTAGAGAACAGACATACATATATGCATATGTTAAGAACATTATATAGATTATATGCCAAAATAGTGTATAGTGTCAATAATGCAGTAGCTACTGAACACTTCAGTATAATGTCCTTATGTTTTCAGCATTTTATTAAAGCTGATGGTGTTTAAATTAAGCCAATGAAGAAGGGGGAAAATGCAGTACCTCTAGTGGCCACTTGGCCGTAAAAGTGAGTCAGTCCCCACTGAGTCCAAAGTGAAATAACACATTTTAAAGCCTGTACAAGAAAAACTGGTCTTTGCAGTCAGTTTCTCCATATGTGACAACTGTTTATAGAACTCACTTGTTTAAACTTTTCAAGTTATGCATGATCAAAATCCTGTAGCTGCTAGCTGTCTGCTAGGTGTCACTTCAGCTAATTGAAACAGATAACTTGCTACTCTACCATCTCATTAAATTAGTATGTTATATTAGAATATATTATTAGAATTATATAATGTATATACTTTGGGTCTCAAAAGAACAAGATGGTGACAGAGTGAAAACTATGGAACCATGTTTAATTTAAGGAATTACAAATACATATTAAAAGGTGATGTTTGACAGGAAATGGAGTGTTTGCTGCCTTCTAATAACTAGCTTTAACTCAAATATGCCTGAACTGCAGTATATTTTACACTGTTATGACAGGACCAGCTCAGAATCAGATATAACACTCTTATATATTGCCTGTTGTTTGCTGTTAACACTCTCAAGAGGTGGAGGTGAAGGCTAACAGAAAGCGACAGCTCCGAATCAAAATAGATGGAAATAGTTTCTGGTCATGACTCATACTTCATTCATTTTTAAGCACGATGAAACCCTGTATTGGGTGCAGAGTTGTTTGAATGAGTGAAACCGGGCTGCAGCTACTCAGCTGAATGTGGGACCGAAGTACAAATGATTCTTTAAGCAGTCCTTCTAAATTTATGAACGTAAGAGCATTTACTGACACTGAAATGTAGCAGAGATAAAGTAAATCAGAGCTGTGATAAGACATGATAAGAATCTGCTTCTTTTTCTTTTAAACTCAGAAGAGTGGACTATTGTAGTTTTGTGGAAGAGTTGCATCATCACAAGAAGTGTTCAACCCTTTCTTGGAGTATATTGTGACACTATCCTTCTCATTTAATTTTAAAAAAATTTTTTGTAACTGCAGTTTCAGCTATACTGGCTTCATGACTTTCCTCAGCTGCCAAACACTTTTGAGTCCAATTCATCACACAGTGTTTTCAGCTGGGCAGCCAATCAGAGCCTTCTGTGCTGTTGTTACCAGGGTGAGTGATGATGAAACAGGGGGCCTGTTGCTATGAAAGGATTGCATGTCACATTGTGCATCCAGAAATCAGTAATCCTCAAATGTTTGTAGATCACATTACCAGAAAATTATACTTAACAAAAAGCTTATATTGTCCACTGACATAAGTAGTAGGCGATTGTTTTTAAAGCTGAGGTGTATGATGTAATACTTTCTCATAATTCTTTCTCATATTAGACTGGATAGAAGTGTTTTCCCGCTGAATGGTTACTGGTTATTATTTTCATGGCACTGGTTGCATGTAATAATGGGTTAATCTTAAGAGCTGTGAGCTGAATAGCACTCCGTAAACAAGGCCGTGAAAATTTCTTATGAACTGCATAAATGTAAAAACATATTGGGGAAAAAAGTACCGGCATGGAGTATTAAAACTGACAAAAGTAATACGGTTGTAGTCGTTAACTTACTGACTGGGGACGTGCTGCAGTTTACTGTTCAAGGGAAACTCTCCCGCTAGGCTATTAATTTATGCATTTTAAACATATGCTTTCATGTTGTTTACACCAAATTTACACCCTACCATCCAAATGTAGTAGCAGAAACTCATGAGACTCATAAGACGAGAAAATATTTTTCCAATCCTCTATTGTCCAATTTTGGTGAGCCCCTGTGAATTCTTGCCTCGCTTTCTTTACGATCAGTTTCCCGTCTGCACTTCCACTCAGACTGCCTCCTTGAAGTGTTTTTTATTTTGAGAAAATGCTTTAGCAGAAATGACAGCGTGACAGTGTGTTTGGAGCTGTGTGCAAGTGCAGTCTTTAAGCCTTTTTAATTGTTAATTGCATTGTTGCGTTGTTTTTTGACGCACTCACACAGCTGCATAACAAAGAGAACTCTTAATGAGGGGTTTGTAGAAAATGTTAAAATAATCCATATAAATGCCAGCTCATAACATTTTTTATCACATGTGGCAAAATATCACAGTAATTGGTGTTTGACAGTTGAAACAATCTTCCTGCATCTCCCACTAATAGCAGCCCACAATGCTTGTTTGTGTCTGTGTGTCTGCTATTGTGCGCTTGCTTGTGTGAGCATCTCAGAAATTTCTGTCTGTCTGCAAGTCTCTATTTGATTATGTAAAACAGTCTCCACAGAGCTCATTATTTAATTGTGGAAAGTATGTGGTCAGAGGTGCACGAGGGATCAGCACTGTGAATTTGCTTAGGACTGAATTCTTTGTAAACAAAACATCTGCTGAACTTTCTCAACTTATATGCACATGGAGTCACACTCAGAGTATGATTTCATGTATGAAAAACATGTATTAAATGCTACAAGTGTCACTACTTTGGCAGAACATGCAGAACTTCATGATGAAGTCCTTCATTGCCATTGCATTTACGGCAACCAATTAATAATGTCCTTCAGTGGGAGACTTTGACACCTCAGGTTATGTTGTTAGTCAGACAGATCTATCAATTCCAACTTTTCAGCTTTCAAGGTTGTAAATATGCATATTTACACAACACAATCATTTCCTAAACCTCACCAAGTAATTACGATTCAAGTGTCTAAAACTAAAACTCAGCAATTATAAAGAAGGAAAGAAACAAAACAACCACAACGGTATGCAAAACACAATTTACTAAGTGACAAACTAGCACCAAGCTCAAGATTAAGAAATAAAGGTTGGCTCAAGACTTTTGCACAATACTGTATGCCACTGGCAAATATTGACAACCTTGTGCGTAACACATAGATGTAGGTGCATCTGACAAAACTGCTTTATACTTCACCGAGTGTGATGCGAGTGTGATGAAAGTACTGATAATGAAAAAAAAAAACATGATTAGTAACTCATAAAGCACGATTAATGAAATCATTTAAAGTGCTACATTAAGTAATAGTGTTGAATTACATGCTGGTGCTACTTAATGAGGTTTTACGTGAATTGATGCTTTTTAATCATGTGAAATCATGAGAATACATCCACCATTATGTAGAGGTTTATACACACATAGCATTCTGTCACACTGGTCTTCACTTCCCTCCATTTCTTTATTTTTCTACATTGTAAATGAATCCTCATTTGAAATATGTCTGAATCAGCACCTCCTCAAGGTCAGTGACAGGGACTCACATATTGAATAAACTAGCAATGACACACTGGGGAGTGGATACATTGTTATTATTATTTTTTTTTTTTATTGTCCTCTGAAAGTGAAACAAAAGACTGAAAATAATTGGGGCAAAACAGATAATGTCTTACTGTGAATGTACATTAATAGTACTTAATATTTGAATGCAAATCAGCATAAAGTTAAAGCTAAAGTTGCAGGCTTTCAGAATATTGAATAAACAGCAAGATGAAAGATGCGGTTAATTTCTTGTCCTGTTCATGCATGAATCAATATCAGAGGTATCAGGCTTCTGAACAGTTACCTCAGTGTGTGCTGAATATAACCAGCCAAACACATTGTACATGAAAATGTGAAAAACAGGGCTTAGAATATAAACTGAACAATAATGCCAACTGTCAGCGTGTTCCACATAAACTTGCTTTTGAAATTCAGTTTGCTTGAAAAAAAACGACAGCAACCATTATGTTTGAGTGACTGCAGGGGGCCGGCTTCATCTTAAATATTAAGAAATGAGAATTTAGCTCTATGCCCAGAGTAATTTGAACTTGATCTTTCCCTCTCTTAGATTCCGGCAGAGGCTCGCTGTTCAGCATTTTTGTTTTTACAGAGAAGGGTTTTGCAACTCATCGAATCTCGTTTTATTCCTGCAGCACAGAAGGAAAATGGTCTCAGGAAGAGGTGCCAGGGGAAATTGAGTGATAGTGATAGAAAGAGAGGCTGGGAAATTACTGTAGCTCTCAAGTGCATGTACCTCAGTGAAGAAAGAAAGAAAGGGAAAGAGTTGGAGGAAGATCAGACATTCAGGCAGTGCAGGAGATCAGGTGTCTCCATGCAGGGCTAAAAGAGAGACAGACTCAGGTGAATCCATTCTGCCATACATAACATTTGTTAAGTTACCTGTATGTGAGTGTTTGGTTGTGTGTGAATGTTTATCTATTTTTGTGTTACATTTATTTGTCTGACCCCAGCTACATGCCATGCTAAGATTGTAGTGGTTGTTCCCACTCACTTCACAGTGAAACACACTAATCAAAGTTAACCACAGCAGCTGCTGAGTTTGGCATAATGACTTCTACTAATTATTACTCACTGTATTCCTGACAGGGAACTCTGAAGCCTTAATCATATAAAGCAAATAAATTAGTTAGGTAACAGTAAACAGTGAGGATGTTATTTAATGGGCCTGCCAGGAGTGGGAATGGACCCAGAGGAGATATTTTACTTGAGTCTGTGTTGTAATTAGGTAGGGGAAGTATACAGGGTGATAAGTACATTTATTTAAGTAAAATAAAGTTTTTTTTGAAGCTCCAGATGTCCTCTATTTTTTTGTAGTAATTCAAAAAAAATAATGGAAAAGGTTAAATAATTGTATGATGATTCATGCAACTAATGTCAAACACAAGTAAGTTGGTTACACAGTGTCTGCATCAGACATGGGTCAGCTGTGTGCATTTCATAATAATCATGTTGGAGCTCCATTGTTCAGTTTCAGTGAAACACTATGTTTGAATTTCCACCGTTTTTCATACTTTGTTTTGTAGTCATCTTTCCTGTGCTACGGTGCCAGGTTTTTGCAAAGGATGTCCAAGTTGGCAACAAATATACAAACAATAAAAAAAAACATGCAGTTTTCACAGTTGGAATCAGCTCAGTGTTGGCAAAAGTTTAGTCTCTAAACAAATGCTTTTTAGTGTGAGATTGTATCTGACAAAGTTGATCTGGAATGTCTTAAGAAAAAATGAAGTATTTAAAGTGTCTTATTCTTTAATAAATGTCGCAATGATGCCTTTAAACTTAATCAAGAAGAAGAAAAGTATGATCATCACTGCCTCAAATGTTTTTAAATAAGCCTCTGCCTAAGTTTCATTCGGTTATTCAGTTGACTTCTATTTCTTTATTATGTAGTTCTTCTGTCAGTGGAGACCTTGAGAGGATATTTTGTTTGATTCCTCATAATGCTGTCACATCAGCTGCCCCAAGATGTCCTTTGACTACCTGCAGCACAGCAATTCCCCTTGCTGCAAGGAGATTAAGAGAAACTGAATAATGTACCAGCATAACCCATTTATGACTCTTTTGGACTTTGCTGAACTGTAATACCTGCCTCATTGTTGAGAATTATGTTGAAATTACATTACACTACATAATTACATTAACAAACACATTAGTGTCTAGCATACCAATGACACCTCTTTCTTGGCATTGAGCAGGATAGCTGCAGAAAAGCCTTGAACCCCACCTAAAGCTTCTTAAGCTTTTAAAATGTTTCCAGGATGAAACTCTTTAAAACCTGCAGGTGTTTCGGAAGCATAAGTCCAACCAGCCGTGTGCTTGTCTCTGCATGAAACCCTGCGAGTCCCCAGTACCAAGCTGCTCACAGATGGCGCCTCCCTTTCTGTGCCTATTGACTGCAGCTCTGCCCTGCTGCAAATCAATACTGCTGGGCTACTGTGAGAGAAGAGCGCTGATGAATCAGGGGAGTAGGAGTGTCCCGGAGGGAGGTACCAAATCAAGGGAGGATGGCTTAGGACGGGGATGTTAATGTAGGAAAGAAGAAATGGACAGAAGAGTGAAGAAAAGTGACAAATTAAGAGGCACAATGAAAGAGATGGAAAAAGGAATGGTAGACAAGAGTAAAAAAGAAGAAGGGAGGGAGTAGAGAAGGATGATTCATGGTAAAATAAAGGTTGGATGATATGGGGAAGAAGAATGGGAAGATTAATATAACTGCAGCTAAGAGGAAAAGCAGTAGACAGAGCAGGTGGGGCACCAGGAAAAAGAATGAATTCTCCTTAAGAAGGTAGGCAGGGACAAAGGATACAAAGAGACAAAGGAGGACAGAGAAAAGGGAGAGGTTAAAAATGAGAGGACTGAGGGGGAGAGGCAGACAGAGAGGATGGGAGGGAGAGAGGAAGTATCCCAGTAGGGTTTTCCGCAGGGTGAACGCAGCCAGAGTGCATGGCACGATGCAGAGCTGAGCAGTAGGTCCTGAATTATTAAACACAATATTTTGCAGCTGAGCAAATGGCTACAGCAATGTCTGCCGAGGAGGCAAGAGCTGTGTGTGTGTGTGTGTGTGTGTGTGTGTGTGTGTGTGTGTGTGTGTGTGTGTGTGTGTGTGTGTATTGAAATTTAGCTTGAGCTTTTTGGTTAAAGGTCTTGATTTTTGATATTTTATGTGCAACTGCTTGTTGGTTTTATGGCTTTGTGTGTGTGTGTGTGTGTGTGTGTGTGTGTGTGTGTGTGTGTGTGTGTGTGTGTGTGTGAATGGCCATCAGAGGGTGTGTTTGTCTGTTTAAAGCTGCTAATTAGTGTGAAAGCAGCATCCGGAGGGCTTTTGTTTTAACTCCCTGCCCCAGTGGAGAGTAACAAGCAGTTTTAGGTGTACATGTTCAGAACCACAAAGGAATACACACACAAACATGAAGTTATTAATGGGTTTATTTACTGAAGTACTTTCAAGTCACACTCCCGTTTTCTATCAATTGTGGTTACATAATCACAAAATAGTTTTCTAAGAGTCAATATGTTTTTGAGTTAATGTACGGCTAGTCATTTGCATTGGCCACACAAGTGTGTGGCCTTACAAAGGACAGGTTGGAGACACCTATAGACTGTAAATCATAGATGGACGTAGGCGTCATGATGTCACCCACTGGTTTTGAATTCTGCAGTTTGAATGTTTGATTAACAAGTGTGCACACCTAAGTACAGCTATCTGCCTGTGAGGTTTAATTTTTTCCCTCTATAGATTCCAAAACCACAAGAAGTTGAGCCATGAAATTTGGCATATGTGTTCTTTACTCTTCAAGGATGTGTAACACGATAGTCATATTCCTGGATGTTTAGTAGCCTTTGTACACTTTGGCTGTATTTATCTGAAGTGGAGAGTAAACAACATGGAGGATTTCAGGCTGCTAATAATATATGCTAATGATATACAGCCTCTTTCTCATGCCTGATTGGCTTAGCCTAATCATGTGATCATAATGTGCTTGTGTGATTGGCTATACCTACTTGATCATTATTGACTGAAATGCAGAAACTGGGTATTCCCCATATCTAGCAGCTGACCTAGGTCACTGAACAGACCACAGTAGCCAGATAGAGAGAAACTGGGAAATCCCAAATTTCTAGGTAAAGAGCCAGTCTATTTATAGTAACATCAGTTCTTGGCAGTTATAGTATACACCCTAGTACAAAAGTGCAGCATGTACTTTCTCAAATTTGTTTACCATGGAAATTTTTTGTCTGTTCTAGGATGCGGTCACCAAAATATGTTTGTAGAAATGTTAAAGATTGTCACAGAATCTTTTACAGCATGCTTAAAATTGTTTCGATTTAATGAGTATTGTTAATATTGGAAACATATTTTTACTGGAACATGTATTATATCTTTACTATCCTACGGGTGACTAAAAGTATTTGGATAAAAGTTTAGGACAAGGTCTCCAAATTTGGGCAAAATTGTTTTGCGGAAGGTAATAAGATATCTGCTGAAGGGTTTTGAGTTATGAAATCAGGGGCTGTAATCTTATCCTTTACATTTTCATTAATGGCAGGTGGACGTCCCCATCAATGATGGGTCTTGTTTGTAAGATTTGCTTTCACCCGTGCTTTGGTTCAGGTTACACACCAAGATTACTTGGTTAAGGTTAGGAAAAACAGGTTGCAATACACTCCTTTTCTAGCTTAGCCCCACCCTTAAAGGTGATGTCACCAGAGCACATTTTACATGCACTTCCTCACAATGAATGTGCAATGTCAATATCTGTCATCTTAAACCATCTCCTTGTCTTCCTGAATACCTGAAGTATGAATATTTTATTCAATTCTTTCATGAATATAAATCTAGTCCTGTGCTTACTCATAAATTTGTACCTTGATTTATTTGATTTGAGTTATACGCCATAATAATCAAAATTAAAACCAAAAAGATTTTGAAATTTTTCACTTTATGTCCAATAACTATAAAAAGTATGAAGACAGTCAAATTTTTTGAGATGCATTTGTGTTTGCACTTTGTTTTCATCTTCAGTGTGAGTCTTTTGAATTCACTTGCAGCAGGTCACCTTGCACATTATTAGTCAAACTTTGTTTTGCTTTGATTTTCCGCCGCAGATAGTAAAACAGAAATGTTCTTTTCCACTGGAGCTCTGTTGCACAATTTATGCCCAGACAGGTGTATTTGCATAAAAATCTTGTTAAGTCCAACTATAATGATGCATAATTTCTCCTCCCTGTCAGCTCTCCTCCTTCTGTGTTCCCTCTTCCTTCCTTCTGCTGTCTGTCCAGCTTTTTTTACTCCCTTCTCCCTCTGGCTCTTTACTTGCCCACCTTTGTTTACCAGTCTTTTCTCTTCATTACATTGTGCAAATAACAGCTCTACCAGCACCATGTTTTAAAATTAGCTGCTGTTGAACCACATGGCTACAATTCAAACATTATGAATCCCTTTCCTCATCTTGGGACCATTACAGTAAGTGGCTTTCTTCAACTTCAATATGAGTCTACTGAAAGATATTATCAAAGTGCAGATGAGTCACCTCGATCGGATTAGGAGCTCAGGGAGGCATTGATTGGCAGTGATGAGTGCCTCCTACAATTTCATCTTTCTCTCGCTTTAATCTCTCACCTTTCTCTGTCTGCTGCTCTCTCACCCGTGCTGTCTCTCTGTCTCGCTGTGTCACTATTTGTCCATCTGCTGCCCTTACTGCCTCTTTCTCATCTCTCCGCCTCTTTCGCAGTCTCCCAGATTACTCCGTTCCTCCGTTTGATGTAATTGAGTTTCACGTCCCTGAATTGAGCTCTTGCCCTTGAGGAACACAGAGGAGCACATAATTACACTTCTATTTGGTTGCAACTGATTCTGCTAATTTGATACAGATTTTTTTTTTCATATAATCATCTGTCTATCTATCTATCCATCTATCCATCTATCTATCTATCTATATATATATATACATACACACATCAGCAGATGGACAAAAATAAACCGATTCTTAGCTGTAACATTACAGCTATTTACAGATTAGCTTTAAACTAATCATGGTCTTTCATAACTTGATTACTACAACAATGACAACATTAAATTGAGTGTTTTGCTACTAGAAATGGAACTTGAGAACCACTTCTGGTTGAGAACTGGGCCCAAATTGTCCAATTCATTTGGCACTGTATACCTCAAAAGTTATGTTCCTTTTATCAGTCCTGGCATGTTATCAGACAGTCCTCTAATGCAAAGTAACAATGTCAAATTCATGGTATTGGAGCGTTTGCACATGTGAATCATGGGCAAGCTTTTTCTCTATTTTGGATCTACACACTCATGCTCTAGGATAAGAAAGCTGTTATTCTGAAAACCTGTGTATGGGTACATTTTTCTGCACAAAAAAAATTGATGAGGAATCAATAAGGCAATCAATAATAAACCAGACCCAATCAATGGCAGCACTGGTATTCATAAAAAAATCATTTACGTAATTACCAGTTATCATCCCCTTTTATAAAGTTAGCTGACACATTAATTGCACGACACGTCGTAGAGATAATTTTCATCACAGAAAGCTCAAAGCTGCTCCCCGTCACTCTCACCAGGCCCCCTCTGAACAATTGTCACAAAGACCAGATCGTTTTTACTTGATTCTTGCTGATCTAATAGAAATAATGTTATCTCAGATCCCTTACTAGTTCCAGAGCTCTTGAGCTCATCAAATAGATGATCGTAAATATCTCTCTGAGGTTTAATTTTGTTTTAATTTTAGGTTTTATCCAAAGACAGATGTAGGATTTTGGTCTGAAAAGTGAAGTCAGTGCACTAGTGTCTTGGCCAGCAAGGGCTGACTCCTCTGATTGCAAAATGCAATGTTGTCATATAGAAGTGCAAGAAAACAGCGCATGCTTTAGGTGTTCTGATTGACAAGTCAGTTTTTCAGTCATCTGCTGAATGTAGCTGACTAAATGAAGGACCTCAGAAACCACTGGTTGACATAAAATATATAAAAAGTAACAAAATATATATAAAATGTAACAAAATATATAAACTAGAACATACATACTATACACTAGAATGTAAAAAATATTTACACTAAAATACAATATATATACTGGGTATGTTGTGGGAGGGGGTGCAGGGTGGATAATACAGTCCAAATAGTCCAAATAGTCCAAATAGTCCAAAATAGTCGTGTCTTGCTCACTGGTCCTCAACACCCCCAAGAGTTCAAAGCCTGGTCTGGAAGTGATGTCTGATCAGATGCTGCTTCATACACATCCTGCTTATAATCAGTGATCAGTGCCAAGGGAACATTAGAGCCAGAGAGAGAGAGAGCCAGAGAGAGGGAGAGTATTGGTGTTTAGTGCTGGCGCTGGCCCCAGTTCTTGTATAACTCACTGATAATTGGGATTTTACTGCCGCCAAGTCGTAACCATTGCTACAGCTATAACCTATGCAGGTGTTGAGTCTGAGTGGACTGTAAGGAACATAATAGGATAGGATAGAAGAGAACAGAAGGGTTTTTTTTCTTAAGCCTATCTTGTCTTGTCTGGCAGATTTTGCAAGCAGAACTGTGATCTGAATGCACTGTTGTGCCAAACATATTTGCTCTTCCAAGATTAGCTCAATAGATTCTCTATAGGCTTCTCTTGTTAATGTTTGTCCTTTTATTTTATTTATTTGTGTTATTTTTCACATACATGTATATGTGTTGTAGTAATGCCAGAGTTGACAGGCTGAGAAAAAAAAAAGAGAGAAAGGGGAGAAAAGACAGAAAGAAGTGTGTCTGGGCTTTGTTAAATTGTTAGATGGTTCAGATTACCGTTGTGTTTTCCTCAAAATAAATACTGCAACACCGAAGAATGACAAGTGAGAATTTCCCAGCTGTTTGGTGTCTCTGAGCAAACAAACTGTTTCTGTGGAAACACGACACACATATACATCACAGTACATCGTTTATAGTGTTTTTGCTCCTATTCACTTGTTTCTCCTTTCTTCTTCTCTTCCTGTCTTTTTACACTTTACCCTCTGTCTTGTATTTCCTCACATCCACATCCTCTGCTTCTCCTCCTCCTCTCAGTCCTCCTCCTTCTCATTTACCCCCTGACTACCTTCTTTTTGCTCCCTCTTCTACTCCATTTCCACCATGCTCTGCCTTGCTTTCCCTCCTTGTTTCCCCAGTCTTGTTAGGACTGGTCATGCATGCTTGACTCCCTGATTAACTAACAGCCCAGAGGATGTTACACAGAATTGTGTCTGCTCAACTCAAGAGAGGCATCGATTTGCTGGCAGGCGGTAACCACACAGACGGCTGGCACATCGAAATGAGCTTGAGACCAGAAACAGGAGAAATGAATACATGCTGGAAGAAGAAAAAGCCTAAAAGCTATTTAAAAATGAGCAGCTTTATTTGGGGGAGAATTCTGTCTTTTCGGTCTGAGTGAGTGTTTGAATAGGAGGGGCATGAAGTGAAAAAAAAATATGAATAATAACAGTAATAACAAATGAGTTAATAGATGGCACAGGCAAAGAGACCAAATCCATTCTGTGAAGACCTGAATGCATTTTAAATGCAGCAGAAATCTCAGTCTCATTGTATGCATGTATGCATGTGTGAAAACTGCTTCCTCAGTGAAAGTGTTGTTAGCATTACAGCTTGTATTTGAAGACAGAAGGTCAGACATTATGCAGCGAGAAATTCCACAAAAAGACGCAGACGTGAGCAGTTTTTTTTTTTGCTCTTATTCAGTGAATAATCATGCTATGTGCAGTTTGATTCATTTTGGCTATTTTAAAGAGTAGAATTAATCACCACAGTTAATTTCTTAATAATGTTGCATCTGTAAGTGATGATGTACTCTACTAGATTATCTCCAGGATGCTGATAAAATCTTATGCATGGCCAAAAGCCAAACGATTTGTTTTCCACCACACTGTAGTCAAAATTTACAATATGAGCTCTCAGCTGTACTGTCAAAGCTAAAAACTGATGATGATGATGATGATGATGATGATGATGATGAAGATGATGATGATGATGATGATGACCATTTA